>NW_026136702.1:1292500-1370000 GCF_905237075.1 Dicentrarchus labrax
GTTTTGACACTGGTTGAAGGCTTAGCGGTGCTCGAGGTGCCAGACAGACCGACAGACAGACGAACAGAGGGAGGGAGGGGAGGGGATGATGAGGGGCTGCAAGAAAGCAAAAAAAAGGGAAGTGGAAAGAATGGATAATGAAGGGAAGGAGTGGTGGTCCCATATGAGTTTTGGTTGGAGAGATGGTTCAATGTATTCAACCTGTTCTAAAAGGGAGGGAGAGGGAGCAGGGCGGCAGGTATGAAAGGGTGTGTTAGACCTCTGGGGGGGGGGGGATTTACATTACGTTAATCTGGCAGATACTTTTGTCAAAAGCACGTTACGATTTATTGACCTTTTTCACAGCAGACATAGGCACATAGGCACAGGCGTCATTCATCACATTAAAAATGGCTGCATTCCATTTTAGTGAGCTAGTTCCAGGGTCCCTGTACTGCGTTTGCTGGCTTACTGGGACCCTTTTCCACCAAATTAGCTTTGGTTCTACAACCAGTTCTGTTCAAGATTCTTGGAAGCTTTGTGCTATTTAGAGAAACAGTCCAGGGTTTCCTCCACTTTGGGAAAAACGTTTGTAATCAGATGCACTGTCAACAGCACAAATGACCTGAACCGATTTATTCTTGGTCAACTTGCTCAGAACGGTGCAAAACTTCTGCATTTTTTTGAGCAAGTGAGAATAACATACTGTAGGACACTATTCATATTTATATTTTTATGATAAAGCAGAGCCTTTTTTGTCAAATGTACCAACAAATATATAAATAATAAATTGCTTCATTTTTTAATTTTTTTTTTTATCTATTTGATCTAGTTTTTAGCATAGCTTTCATTAAACACTATTGTTTTACCTGTTCTACCGATTTTATTATCTTTTCCTGTCATTTCTATTTTATTTTTAAATTTACCATTCTGTCTCATGATTATCTTGTCAGTCCTCTGTGAAGCACTTTGAACTACATTAAGAAGTATGAAAGGTGCTATACAAATAAAGTTTGATTGATTGATTAATATTAACTATATATATATACATCTTATGTATGCACATTATGTAGGGAAAAAATACAATAAAAATCAGACAGGACTGCAGATACTCTATGAAAGAGCTCAGATGGGAATGTTCAAAAAAATCACATGAAAGCAGCGTTGGAAGCTTCTCTGAGACATAAAAAGAGACATATTTGGATCCTGATTTTACAAAATGATGCAGGTAGTTTCATTTTAGAGCTAACAGAGGGCCATTTTACAACAGCTATTTGCTGCAGCTCTGTCTTACCAGAACTGTGTCATTCTTGTTGGAGGCCGAAATGATCAGAAAGACGGCCAGAGCAAAGTGACGTGTGACGGGACAAAATGTAGTAAATGTAAAAGTAAAGAAAAAAAAACCAAAGAAAACTGTTAGGAAGTCAATTTGATGTGTCAATGATCGAATCCCACCCAGACGGACTCGAGTGCTGAGACCCCAGAACCCCCAGCATATGCAAAACAGCTGAGTGTCCTCACTTTTTAAATGGTGTGAGCCACACTTTGAATAGAGGCGGCATCAACACCTGCTGCCGCAACCTGACCAAGGAGAGTTGGAGAGGCAAGAGGGCAAACACCAATTGTAACACTCCGAAGCTGTTCTGACACACCCCAGCACACACACACACACACACGTACAAATACCATAACAAAAGATGGTTGTTTTTTTCAGATGATCCCAAATGGAGCAACATGAATATGGCTGAAAAACAGCTCTATTTCATCTAATCAATGCTGACACATAACAAATACTGGCAGTCTGAAATGTGATTTTACAGTAGAAATTCATAAGTTGAAGCTGAGGTGTTGTTCTATATAGTTACATAATCAGTTATCTTTCAACTTACAGCAACACTAAGTCTCTGGAGTGTCCGTTCTCTAAACCTAAACCCCAACATGGCCAGTTTGTAATGCAGGCTTTCTGTTTAAATTATAATAATCAACATTGGAAAGCTTCCCCCTGAGTCAAAGAAAGGTGCCACTTTAACTATGAGTAACCTAGTATTGGGGCTCATTACTATTCATTCAATTCCTTGAATTAACTTAATTAGATCGTGGAAAGTATTTCCACAGGATTAAATTATTTTATTACAGCATTAAGCAATTATGTTGGTCAAATTTAATTTCTTGAGTTGACTCAACTTCTATAGTAAGCTTGATTCAACCTACTTACTAGGTTGGGGTCTGACTTTGACAACTAATTTTACAGTTGTAACATCACACTAGTAAAGTAAGTTGATCCCACCCAAATAAAGAATGCCATTTAATCATATGGAAATGATTTCATTTGGTAACTTCAAAGAATAAGTCTTGATCCTAACATCCAGTGGACATGGCAAATGCGCAAAAGCCAACAAATCAGAATCATGTTTTTTTTTTTATGATTTGTTCTCGTTGGACCTCTTTGGTTCTTTGAGTCATGTCCAGCAAACATAAAGCAATCCTTTAATTAACATAAACACAATGGATTCATTTATTACAAACATTATTCTAATCTGCAAACACATTCCCTTGTTGTTGTTTTTCTGAGTGTAATATAAGTAACGTGTTAGACTAAAAATGTACTTTCAGTACTAGTCAGAGTGTATAGATAAGTAAGACCTTCAGCACAGCTCTTACACTCCTTTCTTCTTCCTCTGTGGGCCTATCTCTTATTCCTCATGTCTCTGGCCTGGCAGCCCAAGTGCTCAGACCAGTTACCTGAACTGAGTCTCCAGATCTCCAGATCTTCAGATGTGTAATGTAAAATTTGGGGAAAAATGGTCAGTTTCACCAAGGTAAAGTCTGACCAGAGCAGCACATTGCATAGTCTCTCTTCTGTGTGTGATGGAACTGGAGCATCTATTAAAATTATTAGTGATTCGCTAAAAATGGTGTGTTTTGCAATTATTTCCATCTACTGCTGTTGACTTTATTGTACCTGTGGGGCCGAGTTTCATATCACCTGCAGATCCCAGCAACATGCATATCTCAAAGTATATGTTGTATATGCCTTTAGTTGGACAAAAGTACCTAAACCCACAGACCGCAAATTACTTCTTGTCCCCGACATGTGAAAAGCCGACTGCCCCTGCAAACAACAGCTCGGAGCTCCCCCGCTGTCTGCAACAGAACTATAATAGCACCACAAATAGTCACACCAATTGGCTATGTGCCTTTCTCTGGGACACTGTCAGACACTGAAGACAATGTATTTCAGTCAGGTAAATCCATAAAAGCCGGAATAATACTTAATAGTAATATGTGGAAAAAAAGCTCATGATTTGAGATTGAAATGAGATGAAGAAGATGGGCGAAATCACTCATTTCTTACCCTGGCAGACGAGCTGGAGGGGATCTTTGATGAGAAGGGCTATTTCAATTCTACAATGGCAGAGATGGAGACTTGTGCCTATTGTGTGAAGTATGTACCACCCCCCAAAAAAGGGACTTTTTTATTAAGGTGCGACTGTGCCGTCCCTCTTCTTATTTTGGAGAGGATGATGGTGTGGTCCTCTCTCTCATCTCTCCACTGGACCCTGTCTTTTTTCACAGTTCCCCAGACGGAGTCATGTAAATCTATCGAGTCATCTGAGAGAAGCACAGACTTTGGGTGTGATAATGACTTACAGAAGACTACCAATGGGGAGAGGACGTGCCTGACAGATACATGCATGCACATGAACACACACCGATGCACCATCCACACCTCTCTGCTGCAAGCTAGCTGAGCAATCTCCACACTCATCTCGGCCCTAACCCCCCCCCTTACCCCATAGTGTGCCAGCTGCAGATTGAGGTGGCAGCACCCATCATAATGCGGTGGAGGGGGAGGGGGTTGGATGGCATTGCCAGTCCTGCTGGAAGCCTGGGTACCCAGCCTGAGCTCCAGGTCTCAGTGGGTAGCTACGAGGAATGGGCCAGCCAGGGTGGTAATAGAGTAAATAACTCAAATGAGGCAGAGTGTGAATTACTTCTCTGATGGGCTGGAGGGGTCCCCGCTGTGAATCTGACCAGGGGGTCCAGCTAGGCAGAGCCTCGAAAATGTGGGGAAATGGGTCCGGGATGTGGCGAGGTAGCGGGGGGTGGTATGTCAGCGGGGATGGGGTGTGTGAGAGTGTTTAATACAGGTGATGATGGAGGGGAAAAATTGCTTGAGGCAACTGTGCCGCAGCAGGTCTGGACGAACCGCGGCAGCCCGAGGGATGGACGGTCGGACAGAAAAAGAGACTCGCACAGATGCATCCTGTCCTAAATATTCACTTGTTTGAGTTTGTGGGCCTTTTTCTGACTGGTGCACTGTATGTCTGGGTATTTAAATTCCTCATGTGACATACAGAACAATTAAAAAAATCTCATGGGCTATGGACGTATGTAGATATTCCAAGGATGAACAGGACCTGTAGCCCTGTGAAGCCCAGTTTCCGAACACAAAAGAAACTTCAATGCCAAGGGATGATTGAAAACCACTTCAAAAATGAACCTGCAACCTTGGGCTTCAAAGGAAAGCATATTGCGTGAACTAATACAACCAGGAAAATATATGAATACATTTTGCTTCATTAGGTGACCTCGAAGTAGGTTACATGGTCATTTCTATTCTGCGCCGGCCCTCAAGTTCACAGACGCCTCTGAGCCACCGATGGGCAAACAAAGACTTCAATGACAGTACCTCAGAGTAGGAAGACTCTAGTTATCATTTCAAAGGGACAGCCCTCTTCACCCTACCAACTCTGTACCAACGGACAAGATGCACTGTCAGAACAAAAAAAGTCCAGTTGAAAACTCTGGTCTTGCAATAGAAGACATGGACCGTCCGCCTGTTTGTAGTGTGTTTTTGTGGAGGGGGGGTGACACGAGATGGTCGGCAGTTTCCTGTTTGTGATCTTGTCCTGACCTTCGGCATCATCCATAATGTATCACTGCAGGTTTGTAAAAAGGTATGAAAGTTAAATCAGAGGGAAGTTGTTGGCTTGTCTAGCGGCAGCGGTGCCCCCTTGACAGGCAAATCTTTAATCTGCGTTTAGGAGGAGGGTGTGTAAAGGAAGGCTGGATGTCAGTTTAGCGATGGCGAAGGCGACAGCATTTCTGAAAGAAATTCTGCTCTGATCTAGCAGAAAGCCTGCAACTCGCCAGACATTGTAGGAGTTAGTGAGCAGTTGGCTGACCTTACTCCCCCCCGTCTCTTCCACAGCCGTCACCCTTCACTCTCCAGTCCCACTTTCCCCCAACAGAGGAGCCTCCCTGACTCTCCATGGAAGTTTCCTGCATGTAAATTTCTCCCCTGCACAGCACAAACTCTCCCCTCACTGAAGAACCGTCTTCTGGCAGCACAGCTGGACAAGACAGCCGACACCCAGGGGATGAAAAGCAACTCACAACAGAATCCACACACAGCCGCTCCACTAAACCACCACATGAAATTCTTACAGTGATGGCTTCCCCGTCTAGTTGTTAGATCCATTTTCTCCTGGTCTCAAATTGAATGCAGGTTCCTACATTGGAAGTTTGCTTAAATGGAGCTCAGGTGGTGGTTGCAAAGCCTCCAGTAAGAGAGAGTTCTACTGAGGGAATATCTTTCTTTGTTTGGTTGGATTTCAGGTGGATAGGCAGTAAGCCATGTAGTGCGCAGGTATATCCGGAAGATATGAGATTCATAAAGTCCCAGTTGATGTGGGTTGCTGTGTTTGGGTTTCCTCTGTGTGGGTGCATGTGTGCTTCAGTGTGTGTGTGCACACAAATGCAGTTTGATTTTGAATGGAGCGAGTCGGGCAGAATCATGCTAATTCTCTCACTCTTACACAAACAAGAAGGTGGACATGTTCATGCAAGGTGCGATTTGTGGGCGGCAAGGGCTTGGGTAGGAATAAGGAGGGAAGCAGAGGGAAAATTGCTCAGTTGAAAAAACTGCATTTATTTCATCCTCCTGCAAGATTTTTTTGTAGGACTACACATTTCTGCTCAGGCAAACCAGAAACTGGTGGGATGGACATGAAGATAACAATGAGCCCTTAAAAAATGTGAGGCACTGAACTTTGTCACTGTTGCCACATGCATAAAAAAAGAAACATTTTGTTCATACCTATAATGCAATCATACGACGATTAAATATATTAAAAAATGTTGTTAAATTGAATATTGATATAAAATTTAAATACAGTTTCTGTTTTTTGGTCTAATTACTCTTTTCTCTCATGTGACTTCAATTTAGTACGGAGCCCCTAAAGGGACATGGGGGAAAAAAAAAACTGAAACGTTTCTAGTGCGCACTAGATAGTATCTTGTGAGCACTAGATACCATCTTGTGCGCACTAGATACTAGAACACATGGCTAATTTTAATATTCAAATGAGTATTAAACTAATTTGTCTGTAACTAAAAAATAAATGTAAATTAATCTGTAACCTTTTTTGTTACAGTCCGCATTTAAATGCCATGTCCTGCAGCCGGACACTCATTTGTCCTCCTTTTGAGAAAATAACAAAAACAGTCCGCCTTTTGACACATTACCTTGTTAGTTTAATACTTATTGGCTTAAAATGTGTGTCAAAATAAGTAATTTCATTGGTTACATTTTCGTGTTGTGACCTATCAACACATGGCTAATTTTAATATTCAAATGAGCCATGTGTTGATTCCCCACAACACTCAATCCATATCTAGTGGCACTAGAAAGGATCTAGTGCTCACAAGATACTATCTAGTGCACACTAGAAACATTTCATTTTTTTTTTTTTTTTCATGTCCCTTTAGGGGCTCCATAATTTCACTTTTTTTAAAATAAATCAATGCTATTGGTAACCATTTATAACACTGTGGGTTTTACAAATATTTTACCAAAGAATAATATCCAAACCAACAACACCAACTTTGAAGACATGGTTCAATTATTAAAAAAAAAAAAAAAAAAAGCGAGGATATACCAATGACCCAGTTTGTGCTGGAAAAAAGAACATTTATGTAATTCGCTTGTGTCTGGTGTGCACCACCAGGGGGCGCCAAAAGCTTTACGGGGGTTGCGAGTCCTTCTTGTAAGAAAAATATACTATATCTTAGTATTTCATTCATGTCCGTGAGGAAAAAATTACTGAAATTGTTAATTTTAAAGTTTAGATCGTTATTTAGAATCTAAACTTCAAAGACCTGAACATAAGCTTATTATTGTTATTATCCACAGAGCCTTCACACTGAAAACAATATCAGGAAAAATAATAAAATAAAATAATCTCTGATCAATAATTACAGGAAATAATCTGATCAAAATGTATCCTAATTGCTCATTTTATACTTCCTGCAGTTATTGTGTTCACTGTTTTAATTGCACAGTTGTTCTGTTGTCCAATCTGTTGTTCTCTACTGTTATTGTTATGCAATAAATATAATATGAAATATCCATAAAATGTGTCACTTAGTCAGTTTACTCAATGATGGAAAAGGAGGTCCCCTAATGAAAACTGCCTTACAGTAATGAGTTTACACAAATTATTATGTAAAACATTATCTGAGGAAATGACTCAAGTGACTTCTAAAATTAACTAAATTGAAAAAGTACCAAGCTGACAGTGAAATTCCACTTCCTCTTTACAAAAGTGTCTCAGTGACATTTTTGATGCCGATATTCCTTTTCTTTTTCTTGCAGGGTTATGACAAAGTAAAAAGTGTAGAGAAAGTACAAAGTTCTTCCAGCTGACAGGACTGATGTGAGGAAAAGGACGTTCGACAAGGACACCTGTAAACAATCAGTCCTGTGTTTTTGATAGATCTTTGGGTCAGATGTGGATTATATTTTCCTTCCCGCACTCTCAGGAAATGGCTGCCGCTCACCCTCTAATGTAATTACAGTTGTTTGCCTGCCGTTGTATCTGTGAATGTCTGTTTGTCACCGGCGCTTTTTCATCCAAACTAACGCCAAATATCCTCTGCTTAATGGTGATTGAAATATGGGTGCTGCCTGTCTCGGAAACCACTTAATGTCAATATGTCAGAGGTATCAGGGGGGAACTAAGTCCAAAACTACTGGACTGTCAAATCATAAACGCCATGGGGAACAGATTTCTCAGGGATCTGCAGGCGATGAAAAGAATCAGCGGAGGTTTTGACAGGGATTTCATTTGGCATCGCTCATGTCTCCAAATTAATCCCGCCACAAAATTATGGTTTCCTTTCATCCCCAAAGTCCCATTTCCATGGCTACAGTGTAGGGGAATCTTAGAGGAGGGGAGGGTGGTCGCAAGTAAAAGAGAGAGAAGAGAAAGGAGAGACGTGTTGTTCTTTGATTTGATTTAACGTTTCAACTTAGACAAGAGGAAAAAAAGGGGGAATCTAATCTTAACAAAGAGCAAATTACATTTTTTAACAGAGGTTTTATTGTTTTATGCAAACGGGGGAACCAGGAGAAAAGAGTTGCACTGACAAAGAGATTCAGTGGCTGGCTCGTAATTAAGCTACAAGTTAAGACATTTTAATTACTCCTGTTTTTTCTGTCTCTTTCTGCCTCTGATGAAGATGGTGCAGCAGTGCGTAGGGAAATGAACCATTAACTATCTGGAAAAGCAGACAGAGGCTGAGTAAAGCACATTTTGACTCACTCCTTAGCAGGGGACTCATGCATGAATCCATCCCAGGATATTGTTCGGGCACTTTTTCGAAAGCTTAACCACTGTGTTTCACCTTTATTTATTGATCTCGTTTAATAGAAACTTGCTTTGTATGTTTGATCTCCACAAAAATGCCCCGACAAAGATTCTCAATAGCCTGCTGTTCTCCAGCGTTTGAAAGCAACTGTGGTCGAGAGATTCACAACAGCTGTCAAGAGAACAGAAATCCCTTTTTCTATACATGCTGGTCGTCGTCCAAAAGCTTCTCTGTGGTTCACTTTGTCGCCATAATGAGGTCTCAAAACCAACAATGGTTTGTCAGAGAGCACCAGAGCAACTGCTGCCACCGAGGCTTCTCACTGGCCGATCCGCTGACCACCGGCTGGCAGCTCAAACTGACCATCTGTGGTTGTGGCTGTGCAGAGGGCAGCTGACCTGTTATTACTGGACCAGGCAGAGAAACAAGATGCTTGACCGGACGACATTCCAGCTGCCTCAAAGACAATGAAACTGCAAAATTCAGCCAGAACAGCAGAAGAAAAGAGGGAAGGTTCTCTGATGCACTTTTTTTGAGAGCTGTAGCTGTGTAAATAATGTTTATGAAGTATGTTCATGTGATTTTCATTTAGTGTCCAACTTACATCCAGTCGGTCTCACATAGGTTTGATGCAACAGACGTGTTTTTATTTCAATCACAGCTGTCAAAACCAGTATTCACTAATACTTTTAACATGTGAGACTCAAAGCCTCCTTTTAGTGACAGCAGTAGTGAACATATCCAGTGTAGTATTTCACAAAGCGAGCCAGTGTACAAAAGGCATTCGAGACAAGTAGGTAACAAAGGCACAAAGATTCTTATTTTCAGGTGCTTATACACTAATGAAAACATACTTATGAAAATAACATTAATTTTTTTATCACAAGAGGTCTTCCTAAATGTTACCTTAAAAAGAATATTTCACAGATTTAGCATTTCACTTTCATAACAGGAGCACAGACCAAAAAGAGGCGGGACTTAGGAAGGTTGTCAGTTGCGTGCACACACTGACTGCCTGTCTTTAGATGTTGACCCACCCATCTCCCCTATTCCTAAAAACAAGATAGTTTGATTGTGATCTTTGTTAACTTGGGCGGAATAGCGCCCTCTAGCCTTCCGCAGAACTCCAGCCTAATCTGACCCGCTGCCTAAAATGAGGTGTGGAGGCAGCGACAGAGGCTGCTCATCTTCCCCGTGGCAGTTTTGTATGTTTACAGTGATTACATTGTCAAAGTTGCAATGATTTGTTAAAATGAAACTGCTACACATAGCACCCTTATATCTTTCATATGTACACTCACTGTTTGTGCGTGCTGAGATGCAGCTCACAGGGCTCATTAATCGGACACTGACAGGCTGTGACCAATTTAATTTATACTTTCTGCCACCCCTGCTCTCTTTCTCTACCTCCAATAATATTTTTAAGACCCACTAACAGAGATGTCAGAGTGCTGGTGCTGCTGATGAACTCAGCTCTCTGTTTCTTTTTACTTTCTCTGCCTTGCTCTCTCCCAACAACAGGTCAGATATGGACATCGGACACAAACAGTCATGTTCCATTTGCCGATGTGCATTTTCTCCAAATCCTGCTCTACACACACACATCCTCCTCCCAGAGTCCCTCTCTCTGAATAAAGTCTACAACTCTCAGAGGGAGGCAATAAAGGGAGAGCGAAAAAAGAAAAGAAGAAGCAATAGAATGACAATTGGAAAGCGACAGAAAAAGATAGGGGCCAGTGAGTATATGGGTGTGGTGAGACAGAGAGGTTGCGATGCATACTAATGACATCATTACACCGACCCACCCCGACGTGTTTACTGCCCAGCTAGTTTCCACTCGCCACCAAACCAGTGCCCCACCCCGACCTCTGCCATCCATCCATCCATCCATTTGCTTTGATCCTTTTATTTCCACCATCTTTCCTTCTTATCCATTTTTATTTCTCTTCCGCTGAAATACAAACAACACAATGAGGCTAATTTTGGTGTATTTACCCAAAATCCCAAGCTGTACTGGCAGTAATTCTGCTCGTGCTGTGCTCGCTGCATGCAAGTGTGTGTGTGTGTGTGTGTGTGTGTGTGTGTGTGTGTGTGTGTGTGTGTGTGTGTGTGTGTGTGTGTGTATGTGGGTGAGTGGGTGGTGCTCCCCTCAGTGTAGCCACTCTTTTTTCCTGGCATTGAACTTGACCCTGTGCGACCCCTCTATAATGAATGAATTGAAAACATCTCCCTTTGGAATGCTGTGTGTGAAGAGAGGAGGCCATAGCTGCCTTCACTGCCTCTGCTCTGTGTGTGTGTGTGTGTGCTCTCCCTGAACAAATAAAGACCCCCCTGCACTACAACCTACCTGTAAATACTGAGCACACATTGTTAAAAACACACATGCTCACACACACACAAACTATAGGGACTGAGACTTCATAAACAGTGGTAGGTTTGGTTTCAGGGGTGAGGAGAAAGCACAAGGTAAACGGGCGTGGGTTGGAATTGGTGTAAAAATACCAATCTTACTTAAAATGACTTCAAGTTACACTAACAGATACCTGATACTTAATAATAGATGATACTGTATTTGCATCTGTACTTTAAAAGAAAACTGTCCCTATTGGTGGCCTCTTTTTAGGAAAATAGGAAAATATAATAATGTCAAATTTCTAACTGCAAATCTAAATACAGATATTTTCCCCAAAAAAACATCATGCAGTGGACTTTTTCTCCAGCCCTGAGTATTGTCTTGAGATCTTTCTGTCAGTGCTGAAGAGGGTTAGGGCAGCTCAACGGTTAGCCTGGCATTAACCTTTCAGTTCATTTACGTTTAGGGGTTAGGAACAGGATTGGGGGTTAGGGGTTAGGGTTAGTTCATTTTCAATTTCCAAGGATTTAGTGTTATTCTTCATCCTTATCAGTGTCAAATTATCAAACGACCAAAATGCAATCAGATAGACCTCCAGCCAATCAGAGTAACGAAACGTGTGATGTAGCGTAGTCGGTTAATGAAACTTAACAAATCTTGTCGGAGGTGCAGCACACGCATATTTCTCATCAACAAAAGCTTTAAGTGCTGTTTATTGTTCTGCTTTTTCAGTTTGTTTAATACTGATGCAGATTCAAAAGAAATGTTTCCACATCAGCAGCAGCCATCTTGGTTGTGTATGAAAAAGCCTGTACGGTCACACTCTTCTCTGCAGTCATTGTATAAAACCCGCCTCCTATTAGAATATGATTGGCCTGACCAGATCCTGGACAGGTGGAAATATGTCTGAAGGGTAAAGGTTTTGCTTTCTACTAGAGCAAATAAAACTCACAGATCTGTCTCGTTCCCAGAGAGGTCAGGACAGAAACTTCCTCGCAGTGCTTGCAGTTAGTAAAGCTTATTACTGTGACCGTAGGTGACCAAGATGAGTGTATCAACATTTCCATAAAATCAGCCTCTCACATCTTCATTATGGCAGAAGAGGACACTGTTTGGAGAGACTTGAAGGTACTGTACAGTCACTTTCTGTCTCCAACTCTACTTCGATTGAAGATTGCATGACGGACAAATTCAAGCATGAGTTTCCTGTTCCTCTGCACACTCCAGCCAGCTCTGGCACACTTTCCACTCAGACGTGCAGTCGACCAAAATGAAATGGAATGAAAAGTCATTCATCTAGCTTGTTTCATCACTATGTTGAGAACAAAATGACACCAGAAAACCGACTGTACTAGTGCTCTGAAACATCATTTACAGTTTGAAAAACTCTTATCAATATGTATCTATCATCTACACCACAAATTTAACACTGTGTCCTTTTTGGGGGGCTTACTGGGCAGCAATTTCATTAGAGGAAAGACTAATGTGACCTTTAGTAAGTAGAAAGGGCTGGACAAAGATAGGATTATAAGAAGTGTCCTTGTTCATAAATGCTATTTACCTTTGGGGCACCCTGGTTGCTCACCTGGTAGATCTGGTGCCCCATGTACCAAGGCCAAGTCCTTGCTGCAGTGGGCATGGGTTTGAGTCCAACCTGTGGCCCTCTGCTCCGTGCTGTCCCCTCTACCTCCAACTTCACTGTCTATCTTAAGCTATCCTATCCAACAAAGGCAAAAAGGCCCAAAATTATTATTTAGTTTTGTATATAATGAAGGGATTTGGTTGTAATTATTGTTCCAAAGTACTCTTTATAAGACTGGTGATGTGATATTTGATATGTGCTATACTGAGAATCACTCTTAAAGGTCCAATGTCTTTATTTTTGACCATAGAAAGTAGCAATAGTAGGGTTGTTGTGTTTCTTAGGCAACAGTGGAAAGTAAAAGTGCTCAAGTGCTGCACTTAAGTACAATGTCAAAGTACTCTTACTTTACAGCTTCTGCTACACTATAATTCTGCTTCATTACATTACAAGAGGTAAATTAACACCTTTCACTCCACGACATTTAACTGACAGCTATTATTGTAGATTAGTTTACATGAAAAACATATTGAAGACACTAGAATAGGTACTTGCACCTTAAATATTCCCATACTTTTACTTACTACAGTACAGGTAATAGAATATTTTTCAACAACTTTTACAAAAATAATGTTTTAATATTCATTGATTTTGGAGGTGGGGAGACAGGTCACAGATTTTGCCTTTAATGAAAACATAATCACAACTTGCATATTCACTGCTGTATATAAGACATTGTGTGTGTTACAGTGTGTGTGTGTTTGTGTGTGTGTGTGTGTGTGTGTCTGTGTAGGTGTAGGTGTGTGTGTGTGTGTGTGTGTGTGTGTGTGTGTGTGTGTGTGTGTGTGTGTGTGTGTGTGTGTGTGTGTGTGTGCGTGTGTGTGTCTGTGTGTGGCCGAACGTGTCCAGTAAACCTGACGGAGTGTGACGTTGAGCTGTGTTTGATCTTAATCCTGATCTACCATCCGTTGACGCTGTCACCATCCATCACGCACGCGCACACACACACACACACACACACACACACAAATTCACATGTCAGGGGGAGGGGCTAGTGACAGGACACCGAGGGGGGGCTCATGAATAATAAACAGGAATAGAAAGAGGTCCAGGTAGGGTAGCTCTCTCGCTCACACACACACACACATACCCCATATAACCTCGCCCCCGTGCTGCCCTCGCCCTCCTCCTCCTCCTGCAGCCCCCATGTTTATGCATGGCACCCTGTTTCATATGTATCGGCCGCATCATTCCCCCTGTTGTCACGGGAACTGATGACACAGGCTGCATTAAGAATGATGACCCGCCTACAGATTACTGTGCTGTTGGTACACACACACACACACACAAAAACACACACACACATATTCCCGCATACAGAAGCAGAAACACACAGTCAGACACACACACACACACACACACACACACACATTCAGTGGCTGTAAACATTTCCCAGTGGGACCTGATAACACCAGCATGGCAGCCTACCATCAAATATGTTGGGGGAAAAAAACACGAAAGACAGTGGCCAGTCAAAACACCCCCCCCCACACACACACACACACACACACACACACATAACACATAACCCCGCACTGACCCCAACCAGCAGAGATACTGCGAGGTGCATTTATGCAGAAAACAGCTGCCTTAACTGACAATTTGCATTACTGCAGAAACAAGGAGAAGTCAGGCATGTGAGAAAAATGACTGAATGTTATTGATCCTTGTTTACGAGGGCAAAAGAAAGAGAAGTGTGCAGTGGTGGAAATATTCAGAGCAGCTAAACGATGGTGCTACGGTGGCTCATACAGCTCACACAACCCAGGAATGCTTTCACTGACGCCCTTTGTGTACAACATTTCCAAAAGATTTCTAAAGCCAACTGATGAATGGTGCCGGTTATTGATTCCCTGGATGGAAGATCATGAATGCTAATAAAGATTTTGTTAGATATTTGCTCTCAGTTACAGTAATTAACTACATGAATACAGGCTAATGTCTGCAATAGCCGTATCATAGAATATTCGGAAGGTTGATGGAAAAAAAACTAATAATTTTGGTGGTTTTTACCTTTTTCAAAAAAAGAATCAGTGCGTTTAATGGGAGATGGAAATTCTTCTGACGCAGTGAACATATAACTAACACAGCTGACACTTAGGGCTCGGTACCGAACTTCAATATTTTTATGGCACCAACCGAATTGCGTCGCATCCTCTTCTCGCCAAAGCACTGAAGTTACAGATATTCAGTTTTATGTTTGTCCAGTTATCCAGGTTGAGTGAGCAGAGTAGAAACAGTTTCTCCAGCTGCTACCAGGTCTTTGAACAGCTTCCTCCTTTGAAGTGAGTAATTGTACCGTAATGTATAATATTAAAATGAATGTTATAAAATTGGTATTCAAGGTATCTGTATCAAACATTTTTGAACGATACCCAGCCCTATGGACAGTCTCCTGAATGCTCCACACAGATCTGATGTAACCTTCCTCACATTATACAACGGAAATGTCATATTTCCATCCTGTTTCCAACGATTGGTGCCACCTACTGTTTGCCTTGATGGACCGGTACCATTCGCATTTTCTTTTGAAATTAGCTAAACATTTGGATCGAAACTCAGCTTCTGTCACTGCCACTCATGCAAGAGCAATTAAGCTGTCTCTAAAGGTGTGTTCACATGGAAGAAAGTGAATAAATGCTAAACAGAGATGTAAATTGTGGCATTAAAAGTAGTGATTACTGCAAGCAAGAAGGATCAAGAGGACAATAAATTAAAGCTGTGGTGGTGAGAATTGATTTCAGTCAGTCAGTATGGTCCTGTATGTCTGGCTAAACAAAAAACATTAAAAAAACAGACTTTGCATGAATAAAGTAATTTATTTTATAAAATCACAAATTCGACGCCTAACATTTTACAATCTGTACAGCAACCTCGATCTGTAGACCATTTGGATAAGGACACACACACACACACACACACACACACACACACACACACACACACACAGGAAAAACAAATAGAAAACAGAGGGAGAAATCTGAGGAAGAGCATTTGAGGGGGATCCCTCTTCCAAAAAAAGAAAATAAAAATTGCCTCAAAAGTTGCATCTACACAGCCGGGCAGGAAGAACGGAGCCACAAGCTGTGATTATTTTTATTAAGTAAATGATGAGCCAGAGATCACCAAATTATCTTGGTGGGAATATTGTTCCTGAACACCTAAAAATAATACAACAACAGATTATTACAGATACACAGCAAGGAATTAATTAAGCAAATACGTGTGCGAAAAGGTGCGTTTTTAAAAGAAATATAAAAGAAGACAAATATGTTGCTAACCTGATCTCCTCCAGCAGGTCATTCCAGAAAAAGGGACCCACCAGAAGATTGAGACTACACCCATACGGCTCAGATGGAATTATACAGTCACTGATATATTCAATTAGGAGGATCTGTTGTCAGAAATGGAATATAATATTCATAGGTATGTTTTCATTAGTGTATAAAGAATTGTTGTGTGTTTGTCACCTTAGAATGAGCTGTTTTTATCTACAGAGGGAGCAGGTCCTCTTCTACAAATGCGTCATGTTGAACCGTCATGCAGGGACGTGTCCAGAGAGGGCACCCCATTATACCTTACCTCTTCCACTCAGACAGTGGCACGCTCAGTTTTAAAGCTAGATCCTGGTATCATATGAAACTAGATGAGCTAACACATCCGTTGGTACCAACCATGTCATGTTAGCATTTGGGGAAGGGGAAATTTGGCATGGAAAATTTGGAAAAGGGATTTTAAGCAGCATGATATAAGAATTCTCAAAACTGTAGCCTATTTAAGTACTATACTTGAGTTAATGTAGTTGATTCCTCTCCACCAAGCACAGTTTATACAAAGTACAGTTGTGACCTTTTTTATAATGAGAAGTAATAACAGTATGTAACTGTTGTATTCTTATTGATGCTTTCATCATCAACGATGTGGGTGTTTTTGTATTCATGGACAACAGAAACAAACAGTTGTTGGACATTTTGTCTGTATTTTTTTTTTTTTTTGTAATAATTTTTAACAATCATACAGAATTAATAGGCTTCTTTTGGCAAATTCAGTATTTTCTTCTCCCTGACGCTGGACCATTGTTCTATTAGACAATTTATCAACCTATTTATTTTACTTTAGATTTAAATTTCTTCACAAAAGTAAACAAAATGAGATATAGACCGACTGTGTAAATCTTATATGTTTTATCACGCACCTTAATATCAAGAAGGCCTCTCAACCCCCCATGAAGCTTTGGCATCCCCTAGTGGGGGTCCCAATATACATAACAAAAATAGCATAACTGTTCACACTGTGCAAACATATGGAAATAGCCTGAATCAGAAAGAAGAAAAGATCAGATTCAATACAATTTCTGACACATATGAGCAAAGAAAATCAGCAGTGTGAACACGTCCTGAGTTTAGGGCCCAAGATGAAAATCCTGGTTATGTTTTATGTGGTAATATGGGAAACTCATGTAAATTAATGAACGAATTTCAAATGAATTTTGAAAAATTTGTGTATTAAATTTGACATTAAGCAGCAAGAAGGAGTTAATTTGTCCTATTTATTTACAAAAATAGACATTTTAAATGATCACAACAAACTTGCTGTTTCTGTGCTCACAGGGCTTCCGCAGCACGGCGGCGGTGCGCTGTCTGCTGATTGTGCAGCGAGTAAGACATTGAATAAAAATGACAATTGATGGTTGGTGGCATTGTGTATGAGATATGGGGTCAGTGTAAGTGTGTGTGTTATGGATAGTGCTGTCCACAGACATGCCTTCTTTGTTTTTCAGTGACACAGACATGAAACAGAGGTTTGGGGGAAAAAAAGATCCTCATTCTGTGTCTTTCTCTCTCTGTCGTTGTGTTTCACATTTTCTGTCACTCGCCCATATAATGAAGTTTTTCCTCTTTCACTCTTTTGTAGTCAAAGTGAGAGACACCAACTGATCCTTCCTTTTTTCTTTTTACCTCTTTCTTCTTGCCATTTCAAAGATGTGTCTGTCGGAAGGAAAGAATACATAATGTATATCACAGACGAGCAAAAAAAACAAGACAATATGAATGATTAATGAGCTGCGATGCATATGTATAAACATTTCCATATCAAATAAATATCATATCTGACTGTTTTTTTATGCTTTGAATACTCAATTACTCATAAGCTTGTGTGATCATTTGCAGCGGGACAGTGTCTTATGTACATCAGAATCAAATGACAGTGGGTTTAAAGGAAGTTACAGGGGAAGAGCGACGGTACTTGCAGTAAAAAATTATTTGTGGACAGTCTCACTGAGTTCACAGCGGGTCTGATGTTTCCCGGTTCAAGTTGAGGTGAGGTACCGAACTCCCAGCTAAAAATAGAAGAATTACTTCGAGTCGAGTAGCATAATCTTCAAACTAGATATCATCACTGGACTCCAGAGAGTTTGTGAAACTGTGCCGGTGCGTTATTTTACAAAGTAAGAGTCTGGAAGTCAATGCAAGACAGAATGAGGCATAAGTTAATGTTCCTTGTGGCTGATCTATCACATATATGGTAGGCGTGGTTATTTATTGAGAGGGTCCACAATAGGAATACGGTAAGAAAGCTGAAGCCACCACTGTAACTTATGAAAAGCACTTCTTTAGTAGCCTCTTAGAACCAGACCAATCTGCGTCCATCCACCTTTCCCGGACCAATCACAAGCGTTCGTTTAATACAGGATGGGTTTTATACCATGATCGACAGAGCAGCGACACTGGTCACCATCCAACGCAATCATCAACATTTATAAAGATGGACGACATGACAGCTCTCCAAAAGTGAAGCCAAAACACCTCTACCACCCTCTGCTGGCTGACTGCGGTATCAGTCATTTACGGTGCTGGTAATCCACGTATGTTTGTTTGACTTTTAATTAGTTCAGTCAGTGAGGTCTACTGCTAAATTACTGCAACTTCATCATCATCGTCATGCAGCCTGCAGGTTTTGGTTGCCTAATAATGACATTAGCACAACCTCCGAAGCACCTTGGTTAAAAGATGAAAGCGGCGTGGCTGCCGTTTTCCACGTTCTCAGACATCTGAACGGCCCCTGAGAGTGCTGCGAAAACCATACAGGAGACATTATTGTAAATTCCATTAGTCATGTTAGCTGGTGTACAGTCATTAAGTGTCTATAAGGTGTGAAAAAGGTTGTGGAACAAGAACGAGTGTCCCAAAAAGAGCAGGGTTCTGTAGTTTTTTTTCTAGGGTTAAATTGTTACCAGAGCAGTGTGTCGTCTGCTCTGTGACTGGACACCCAATTGTGTGTGAAAGGCAAACTCATCTACGCAGACGATGTGAGAAGACGTCCCGGGCATTAGCTGACCTGAGCCTGTGGGAGTGAGCAGGAAGTGGAAATGTAATCGGTGGTGAGCGGGAGTCCAGGATCCCATCGCTCGGACTCTCCTGACTGCTGGAAGCCAGAGATGTAACTTCCAGGCCTTTCAACATTTGGCTCCCATTACAGCTAGACAGGTGGGCGCTGGGGGACGCTTTCCTGTACTCGCATGCCCCCTCTCTCTCTCTCTCTCTCTCTCTCTCTCTCTCTAGTTTTCACTTACACTCGCACACACACATATTCTTCTTCTCACTTCTGCCTCTCGCTTTTACCTCTCTCCTCTTCCCTCTCTCCTTTGACACCGTCTCACATTCCTCACCTTCTTCATCTCGTGTGATCTCGTTGTCTCTTTCTCCCCCGTTTTGTCTCGTCTCTCTCTCTCTCTTTGTCTTCCCGCACTCTCTCGCTCTGGCTCTCGTCCTCTTGCATGTCTCTGTCACTTACTTCTCTCCTCTTTTCTTATATTTTCTCCTCATCACTCTTGCCTCTGTCTCAAACACACTCCAGCGTACTTTCGCCTCCTGCTTTACCTCTCGCTCTCTCTGTCTTCGTTTTAGCTTAGCCCCGATTGACCTCTTTTTTGCAATTTTTGAAAAAAATGTAAAAACTGACTCTTTAAACAACCTCATGTACTCTTCATTTTTTAAAAGTTTTTCCTACTCTTTGTTTACCTCTGTAACCTCTATACCTATCCCTCTTTGGCTTCCCATCAAGGCACACACACACACAGAAACACACATTGGCCCACTGCCCATACACACATTTGGACCTGGCTGTGTGCTTCTCAGTGTCTGGGGCCTATGTGTGTGTGTGTGTGTGTGTGTGTGTGAGAGAGAGAGAGAGACAGGGAGGAGAGAGAGAGAGAGAGAGAGAGAGAGAGAGAGAGATGTGTGTGTGTGTGTGTGTGTGTGTGTGTGTGTGTGTGTGTGTGTGTTTCTGAGGCCAGTTAAAAAGCAGGATTTGGCAGGGCTGAAACTTCATGCTCCAGTCTGCTCAACCCCCTAGACCTGCACGAAGACAAGGTTATCATGTTCCCCCATCACTGCCAGACACACACACACACACACACACACACACACACACACACACACACACAAACACACACTTTCATTTTGCCTTCCTCTTACACTCGTACACTTTGGGGCCTCGTGGGTTGGAGGGCTGTGTGTAGAAGGTGTGGGTGGTGGTGGCGGGGGGGGGGGTTAAGATACAAAGGATGATATAACCCTACCCTGCCTTCTGCTGGCCAGTGAGCAGAACTAGAGGTCACACACACACACACACACACACACACACACACACACACACACACACAGTAAAAACATAGGATGGAGAGGGTACGTTCAATTTAAATGCTGTTGTTATCGTCTCATCATGGTTTCATATGGAAGCCATCAGTATACAGTGACTATAATTCTATGATTTACTTTACCTTGACTGATTTGTGGTAATGTTATTATGTATTTGGCTTAAAATCAAAGGTGATCAGCCTTTGCAGTTCTCCCACCCTCTGCAGCCACATTCCCCTCATTATAAAAAACACACAGTCAGTTGAGCTTTAAGAAGCTACTAAAATCTCACCTGTTTCGTAAGCACTTCATCATGTAAAGTGTTTTTTCCCCGATGTGTAGTTGTTATTGCTTTTATGTTTTATATTATTATTCCTTTTTTAACTTCCTAATGTTTGCTTTTGTTGCGTTTGAAAGGCGCTTTATAAATATAGTTTATTATTAGAGAATTGTTATTATTAACCATTCTCATCTTCATCACTTACAGTATATGAGCGTAGTGCACTGTATTGGATTCGTGGCTCATTAAAAATGTAGGGCCTAATAGACTTATGAACCGGTTTCGGGAAAGTACAACAGACTGCATACGCTGATTAATTCCTCGTCCATTAAGGTGAGGCCCAACAGGCAGAAGCTTTGGTTTTTCATGCACTGGTCAGTGGGTTTATTTCACTACACTGATTCATAGCACATTTTATTCCTGAAGAAAACTGATTTTAAAAAGGTAAAAACCTTCCACTCTAATATGTCAACCAAATGAAACAAGAATTCTCAACCTGGTTTTATCCAATGTTCAGATTTCTATAAATATATGCAAATTAGCACATTTTTCATTAGACAATGCCTCATTTGCATATTTAAACATTACATAGAAAACTTGTGATACAAACTATAACTGCCTCAGTGTGCGTAATCAACTGGTGAAGATTCATGGTGATATCTGTTAGATACAATTTCTACCTTATTAAGCTACCCTTAATCTCCAAACATATCTTGTGGGTTAAAACACACACACACACGCACGCACGCACGCACGCACGCACGCACGCACACACACACACACACACACACTCACTCACACACACACACACACAATCAAACACATTCACACCTTTTGGCAATTTAGAGTTTCTGCTTGACTGCTGTGAGTACAAATAGACACATTTTTATCCTCATAAAATGCTTTTATGTAATTCAATAATCCACATGGACTATCCATGACATGAGGAATGATGCAATCTTCACACTAAAAATTAGAGGAAAATGCTAATTAACCTTGAGCACTCACACATACCATATACAGTAATATATATATATATATATATATATATATATATATATACCCAACTGTCAAATTAGTCTTCACATAATTTTCCAATTAACAAAGCTTTCTACAAGCTGATTAAACCATCAATCTCATGCATCTTTCCCTCTCTGGGGAATATAAGAAGAGAGTAACTATATTTCCATACAAGCTATTGTAAAGTGGAAACATCTGTAGCCTCTGTTGAGCCATTATCTCTTTCTAATCATGTCTTTGCAGCAAATAAGTGAAAAAGAAAGAAAGGGATGGCGCAGGCTGGAGGAGAGAGAGCAGAGGAGGTAAATAAAGACAGAGATGAGGTGATAATAACTATGATAGAAGGATGGAGAGGAGAGATAAATATAGCATATGAGGAGAAGAGAGCACTGATTAGACCTGGCTCAGAAGATGTCATTGTTAATTACCACCCCCTCACCCACCTGCACCCACACACACACACACACACACACACACACAGGCTCAGAGTGCACATACACTGCGAGAGTTGAAAGATCACACGGATAAAACACACAGGAACAATGGAGATGTGGGAGCATGCAGAAAGAGACTGCAGACACTGACTGAAAGGTTTATTTATTTATGTATTTTGCATAAAGGGGTCAGATGTGTTAACTTATTTTATATAAACTAATGAATAGATTGAAATGTTAAAGGACCAGTGTGTAGGATTCAGTAACATATAGGAACCAGTGTCGGACAGTAAGGCATCACTAGTAATAATATTACCAGCTCATTCTAAGGTAACAAACATTCGTATTTTCCAGGTGATTATACACTAATGAAAACATACCTATGGATCTGATATTCCATTTCTGCTGATAGATCCCGTTATGTGCATGTGTTCATTTGGTGCAAAATCAGGCACAATCCAGTTGTGAAGTGGGTAATATGACGCCTATAGTTCAGTTTATTTTCTCAGGAGACATTTGTCCTCGTGCAATAACATTATTGTATATTCTTATTCTTATATAAACTCTTGCATGCTGGAACGTCTAATGTCCGGCTGCATTTAAATCCATGATTGATTCAATCTCCAGTTGCACTTGTTTCACCGTGAACAGTTTTATATCTTGTATGAACTGCTTTTATAGTTCTTTGAATCACTTGTTTTCTTTTATCTTTATCTTGTTTATCTAATTATCATGTTTTAATTAACTAATTTGTCTTGTCTTGTATATTTTTAGTCATTTTAAAATGTTATTTGACATCATTGTAACTGAGGACCAGCCCTCAAAATATATATATATATATATACAGTATATATATGTTGGATATATATAGGTTGAATCTGAGTTTGTGAGATCTGATCAGCTGCATAATCAACGGCCCTAAAAACACAGAAATGTTACTCTGTCAGAACTCATCGGCTTTATTTAAAGTGGAAAAAAAACATTGCCAACGTCATCAGAGCAGCCACTGAGAGACATAAAGAGGGAGTGGCTTTAGGCTGCGTGATGTTAGAGGCTAAAAACGGTCCGTGTGTAAGACCGTCAAGAGGATGTGACAGTCATGGAGATATTAGACAAGAGAATATTATAGCCTATAGCAGGTGATATTACACTGTCACAGTCAGAGGACGGTACTGGACAGAGACCTGCATGAAGACCCTGAGGCAGCTGTCAGCGTGAGCAACAACTGAACCATTTCTGCCGAAATAAAAAAAATCACACAATCTAAAATAAATATAAAATGTGGCAAGCAGAACAGAAAGGTATTTTTTATTATTTGCTTTAGCTGTATATTTTATTCTTCTGTATCATATTTAAACTCCAAATTATAATTTTAACTACGGAAAAAAATGGTAGAATGCCACAAGCTCACTTAAATCGCTCGTTCATGCAACTTAAGAACAAACCTGTGAGTGGTTCCTGTTGGAAGGACCTTACCACAGCCACAGTTTGATTAGAAATTAATAGCAGAAAACAGACAGAAAGCACACAGGGAACTTTAAAAAATGATCCTGCTTGCTTCCCTCAAGCTTCCGTTCCCCACCACTTTACCACACCACACAATTCAAAGCCTGTTAGCCACATTAGCTAGCCCTGCTTGGGCGCTCACACAGCCCGGAGAAACCCAGCGGAGACTCAGGCCTTCCTCAAGCTGTGAATGGAATAGCTTTGCAATTTGTCCTGGCACAAAACAGCATTTTGATCTTAATGAATGGCAAATGGCTACCATTAGAAGTGAGGGGGATTATTGGGAAGGGGTGGTTTATGGCACGTGTGTGTGCATGTGCGTGTGTGTGTGCGCATGTGTGTGTTTGAGTCTGTGAGTTTTTTTGGCATCTTAGAAGGGTCTGCTCTGATCCTTCATTTAAAGGCTCACTGCAGGACCTCTTCATGGGAACCTCAAAGAGATGGGCCATGTTTAGAAGTCATTTTAATAAATCTACAGCACACACACACACACACACACACACACACACACACACACACACACACACAGTGCTGCACAGTCATTGCTTGGACTCCTTTTATACATGTTCGTGTGTATCATCCCTTCTGTATATGACATCAGCTGAACTGAACAGCAAACACCCCTCTGATGGCAGCTTGCCCACCCTGTGTGTGTGTGTGTGTGTGTGTGTGTGTGTGTGTGTGTGTGTGTGTGTGTGTGTGTGTGTGTACAGTTCAGTGTGTGTACTAATGACAGCATGTGCTAAGTACCGTTCTATAGGTAGAATGATTGTGTGCGTGTGTGCTGTTCTTCTCGACCAATCACAGCGCAGTATTGACGTGCCTACTGTACAGTTCAGTGTGTGTACTAATGACCAGCATGTGCTAATTACCGTCTCTATAGGTAGAATGCATTCTCTGCGCTCTCTTGCTGTTCTTCTCGACCAATCACAGCGCAGTATTGACGTCCTCCTTAATTGCATTAAGCGAGGCCTGCTGATTGGCTGAAACCGGAGAGGCAAACAAAAACACACAGTCGCTGACAGCTGGCCAGCCGGCTAATGGACCTTGTGTGTATGTTTGTGTGTGTGTATATGTGATACTACCACTAACCCTCCTCTTACTACTACCGGTGGCCATCGGACTATATCCACCCGAAATCAGAAAAACACACATCAGTGCACACAGCACAGTAACAACTGTCTAAAACAGAGCAACATAACATAACACATACTTATACCTGAGAGATAGATGGATTGATTGATAGATATGTAAATAATTAAATACAGATATACATAATAAGATAATAAATGCTCTCTTTCTCTTGATAACTTTTAGTTTTAGTCGCAACACAGTCATACGCTACCATTATGACTAAGAGAGTAACTTATAGTTATAAATATAGTAAGAAATTAACATTGTGGTATAGCATTAATTAATTAAAATTATTTCCCCAAATGTATTTAATTAAACTCAGGCTTAAAATAATAAAACATGATTAAAAGTTCTGTTTGAGCAGTCCACACTTTGGATGTGATGCATTTATGTGCAGTTGGAATCTCCAGCTTCTGAGACATTGACAGTCAGCTGATGAACTGCTGGAGGAAGCTTATGAATGTCAGTAGTGTTGTACAACAGTAATCTCTATAAACAGATATCTGCTTATGAGTGTAAAGTCTGTAGGCCGCTGTAGATCTGCTATAACGGGAGGATTTTAGATTTTAGCTCATCACGCCACTCGTAAACCGATCAATACATTCTCCTTCTTTTAATTGGTGAGCACGCTGAAATCCAAGATGGCGCCAGGCTATGAGGAAGTGGGACTGTCCTGTTTGTTTGTCCAGTTGACTCACCAACCTTATATAAATATTGTTAGGCACTGACCTAACTGGCACCCCAAGCAACCAGTCAGACCGTTCAGCTATCATCTGATGATGATTATACTTTTTAAACAATGTATATGCAGTCAGTAATCTCTATAGAGATTTGACCAAAATGACAACCACGTCAGAAAATGGCATCATCAATTAATTTTGTCAATTAATATTGGAATATTGAAAAAATATTTGCTTTATTGTTCTTGTGAAATATTTCCGTAGCAGTTTTACGTCTTCAGGCCTCAAAATGTATTGAAGTGGAACATCTGAGAGAGAAAAACTGCTCTAACTCGCTGATATGCATGAGATATGGGCTGCATTTTCATAATAAGGGGTCACAAGCAAAACAGTTGGGATTGCGACCATGTCACTCGTTGTGTTGCAGCTTTGATTCTCTAACAACGCAGCTTTTGAATGCCACGCTGTTTGCTTAATAGTGGCTTACTGTAACTGCAGTCAATTAGATTTTGTGTTTAATTTCACCGTTTCAATCTGCTTCCCATATTTGGCACAAACGCTCTATTGTGAGTGCAGCCGAGCAAAACATCTTGTGCAGAAATGAAGCCTTTTACACATTATCCTGTTTGTGTGAAAAATGTCCTTAAATGGTATTCCGACTAAAACAGAGATAAAAATAAAACAAACAAGCAGAGGAGTCAAATTTGAAAAATGCACAGCGTAGCGTTCACATTGTCTATCATCCAACCCCAGGACATTTTCTGCCACATCAAAAGGCTCGCTGCAAGCGCAGATTTAGACATATGTCTCATCACTTTCTTCTCTTTTTTTCCCAGAATGAAATAAGCGTTGATGAAAGGCGGCCATTTTGTTATTTACAGTGGAATTTGTTCTCCTTTCCCTGCTCCCTCTAAACTCGGCCATGGCTGGAAGCAGCATTCGCATTTGTTGTCTCGTTTTTTATATTTTTTATTTCAACCTCCCACCCTTTGTCTTTCCTCCCTCTCCTTGTCATCCTCCCACAAACAGCATGTGTCATTTCTGTTTGATGTGCGAGAGAGATGAATAAAGTAATCTGTAACATCTACACGTGGGTCTACTAATGTGCATATGCCGATGGAGACTAAAATATGGGCATCTGTATGAATTACATCCTAACAAATACAAGCCGTGCATACATAAATGTATATTGTACATGTGATGAACCACACAGGCATGCATAAACAAACATACACAAGAAAAAGTGCTGACTGTGTTCCCAGTGTTCACACACTCACTCCTAATGTGAGCTCGCAGCACAGTTTCTCAAGCTGTCAGAAGATTTTAGTCTGATTATTATTTATGTTTATTTTAAATAAACTGTTGAAATCCTGAAACCCTGCTTTATATGGTTAAAAAGGAAATTTTCCATAAGCTTGTACTGTTTCCGTGGAGGGAACTATAAGGTTGTGTACCACATCAAGTCCATTTTGAAAGCCAAACACCAATAAAAATCCCTGATAGGGCCCAGGATTCCCAAAGGGCCCTGTGCAATTCCAACATTTTACAGCTACGTAGCCAGCGTGCCTTCAGAGGTTAGCATCCTGAAATATTTAAATGGCAAATGGACTGCATTTATACATTGCTTTTCTACCTTAATGGACAAAGCGCTTTACAATTTTGCCTCTCATTCACACATTCTCACACTCACCTTTAACGGTGATGGAGCTGCCATGCCGGGTGCTGACCTGCCCATCAGGAGCATTATGTTCAGTGGACTAATCTGGACAGGGATTGAACCACCAACCTCTGCAAATCCCTACTTCTTTTTCAATACTGTGTCGGTATAAACTGTAGCAGGCTTGTCTGCACCATGAGAAGGAAGAGTTGGATCAATGTCAACAAGCAACTTTCCTCGATGTGTAGACATTGTGGAAGTACGATGGCATTGACGACATTGTGACGTCCAAATATCTTAATTTCATTTAGGCAAAAACAATTCCTGACTTGAACCACAGTCCATGTTGTTGCTAATCCATCTGTGGGTCCAAGGAGATCAACTAACCCTAACCCTAACCCAAAGATACCAGGAATAGCAGGGCTCTATAGAGATTTTGGGGTAGTGGCCAAAGCCCAACTCAGCCCAGAATTCACAGATGCCAGATTAAAAATGGATTTTTCCAATGCGACATAGTTGTTGAATAAAAATTCTGTACCCATTTGGGATTGGGTCTAATGCTGCCACACCATGCCTTTTTAATTAAAATGAATTAGCATTGTGCTCTTATCAGATTCACAATGGATGGAAAAAACTAATGTTGCAGAACCACTACTGGCAGTTCTCCGACAGCTTATGATCATTGACATATAGAAAGATGGACGACATGACAGCTCTCCAAAAGTGAAGTCAAAACATCTTGATTGCCCCTGGTGGTCGGACTGCAGTAAAGCCATAAAGCCAAGAGATGTATTCTGTCATTTTAGGTAGTTACTAAAAGCAAGGTAGTCACTCTGATGTAGGACCAAGTGTTCAGAGCCGCTAGCCTCAAGCAGAGATAAGTAACTGCAGAGGTCTGGTAAACTTACATTTTCAAACTTGTAGTCTACAGCCCCAACCGACGCTGACTCAAGTGACATCATTTGAGACGTAACACAGCTTTTATACGTTTCACAGATGCAGAAGTACAAAGACCTCTAAAACTGACTGTGATGTGTTCCTCTTGAAGCAAATATCTGTACATCCCTCCCGGGTCCTTTAGTCCAATGTGAAAATAATCAAGCACACAAGCCTTGAACTATTTCTCACTTAGAAGCAGTGCATGATATACAATGTGTGCTAGGACAATCTTTTGCATTCTATGAAAGTTGGAAGTTTGTTTACCTAAAATGCATATGCAGATATTTAGGGTCACAAACCAAAAAGCAATTACTGTGCCTCTCTTCTTATGTGCCCTCACAGAGGAAGCTGACTGGATTGATAAATCTTTGAACTGAGCTCCACAACAAAGTTCCACCCGCAATGCGTCTTTTAACTCAAAGCCCCAAAATGGTACGACAAATCCTACAGATGCAATTGCAACTATGGTGCCATCTGCTGTTCGTACGACACAATGCAAGTACATTTTTGACTGAAACTGTTTGACTGAAGCAAGGAAAACATCAAATTCAGCTGCTTGTAGGATTTTTAAATGTGACATATTTATCATGCACATTTAAGCTCTCTTGTTATAATGTCACGAGATATACGAGCGCAAAAAGAGCTAGCTGGCTAATAGAAACATTAAATATTGGCGAGTGCTCTTATTCTTACAGCAGAAGGTCCAGAGGGAGACTCTCTTTTCGCTCTCTGGTGCCATAATACTGTACAGTCTGTATTTTATATCAGGTTATCATTGTACAGAAGGCCATCAGTGGCCCAACTCCCCTCTGCCAATCCCCAGTTTACACAAACAGGGCAGTGGTGTCGGTGGTATCGGAGGGGTGGTTGGGGGAAATCAGAGGCTACGGCTGGGAGATCCGAGGGGAAATTAGCCAGCACTTAGCTGCACACATGCACACCAGGCCCAGCTGGGAGACAGAGCCTCAGATCCAAGCATGGAGGACATGAAAGAGACACCAGCACTGCTGCCAAAGGGAGATTCTCTCTCTCTATATCTCTATAGCTTTCGGTCTATCTCTCTCTCCCTCTTAATCTTCCTTGCATTTTGCTCTCTGTCCTCATCTTTCATTCTCTCTTCCCCCCTCGCCTTCCCTCTATCTGTTTCTCACTTGTCTCCAAGGAGGTTTTCAAGAGTGCATGTGTGCCAAAAGTGCCCGTCCTGTTTCTGTATGTTTGTCGAAAGCTTGCGTGCGTGCAGCTGTTTTTTTTTTTTTTTTTGTCGTACAAAATGTCCGACAAACATCAAACGCGGGGTGGAATGGGAGATGTTTGGTGGGGGGCAAAGAAGAAAAATACACTACATGGTGAACAGGCTCTTCAAAAGGCCCACATCGCAGCCCTTCGACTAACATCCTGGGGACATAGCTTTGCTCTCACACACACACGCACACTCATAGGTCCCCTATGAGTCAGGGGTCATAGCATTTACAAGGCACTTGGTGTACAGTGGCATCAAAACAGTCCCCCAGCCAAGGAGAGAAAGCAGAGTGAAGGCAGAGAGAGGCATGTGATAAGAAATAAGTGTTGGATTTTTTAAAGCCCAATATTTCATGTGAGTACCAAAGCATTTGAATTATAGCTGCTGATATGGAATACAATGTAGTATTTGATCATTTTAAAACCAAACAATGTATGTTTCTTCATGGTGAAAAAGTATTTATAATTGCATTTAGAGCATGATGTGTGTACAGTCACACCAAGACTAACAAAACATGTCTTCAAATACATAGGACAAGTAATACATAGTGTTTCAGAATTGGAGCGTTTTCAGCACATGTTGTCTGCCAGATGTTCTTTACTCTCATATTTTGTCCTTAAGAAGGTACAAAACTGTGTGTTTCCTCTCCAATGACTCTTAAATCCACGCTCAAAACAGGCTTTTCTTCTCTAGCGGGAGAGTCAGGAGTCCTCCTGATGTGGGCTGATGTGTTTATCTGTACCTTCGAGCTGTTTCTGTCTGCTCTGGTCTGCACAGGACTTGGTTGGGTTGTTTTAAATGTGCTTTAGAAATACATTTGATTAGATGTTCATGTTCAGTGGAAAAGTCACATCAGAATCACTTCAAGTTAATGGCTTCCTATGAAGAAACTAAATCAATATATGAGAGTGGCAGAGCTGGATTACCAACCAGACAAACGGGCCCCACAGGCCCCAAATCCCCCGGGGCTCCAGCAGCCCCAGCAGGTACACACAGCATGTCAGCTGATTTTGATCATTTGTTTAATTGCAAATTTGTCGGGGGCGAAGTTGGGTTCTACATAATTTCGGAATCTTTTGGCATTATTGTTCAGAATCTAGTTTTAATCACTTTACCATTTTCCTAAATAAAGTTTATCAAAAGTAAAATCCTTTGTGTCTTACACATGCACAAGCATACTCCTGCCCCGTTCCATGCAACTTAAGAACAATAAATACACCAGTAAAGTAGAGATACCTGAAAAGATTACTTAAGCACAGTAACAAAGTATTTGTACTCTGTTACTTCTTGGAGTTGGTGATAAAAAGTCTGGTGCATTTCTGTCTATAAGGCTAAATTTGGTTTGGTACTGATTGACAGACAGACAGTGAAAACCTGAAAAGGGTATTTTAACTGGGCTCATTTATTCTAACTCTGTACATCACTGAAAAGTTTCCTCTATCACCACTACTGGAGCCTCTGTCTCTCTGTTTACGTTTCCTATCTGTCTCATTGTTTGTGAGTCTCTGTCTCTCCCTATCCTACTCTCCTCACCCCTCCTTTCCTCTCATTTTCTCCCCCTCTCCTCCCTTCCCCTCCCCTCCCCTCCTCTTCCTCTCTCTGCGTGCCCACGGCCCAGCAGTAATTCTGTGTTTATCAACTCTTTATTATGGCCCCTCGCATCATCATTTACAATGGTAGCATCTGCTCATTGCCTAGCCCGAGCATGGGGCAAATTGCTTTTATAGGAAAAAAACAGCCCACACACACACACACACACACACACACACACACACACACACACACACACACACACACACACACACACAGCAGCGACTGTGCACAAATCAAGACACCGAGCCCCGGCCTATTTACAGCGGCTGTTAACTTCCCTGGCAGAGCCGCACACAAACACACAAACACTTCACTCCTTCTAACAGGATCAAATGATTAGCTGGCCACCATCAGCGAATCAAAATCCAATCGAGTCCCAGATCCAATGAGGGAGTCGTTTTGATTTTCCCTTTTATTTTTTTTTAGCATCTACCTGACGCCGCAGTGTGAAAAACAAATATCACATCTGGCCTCGCCGCTCTAATTTCTGCGTTTGGCTCGGTCTAATTTAGCCTCTGCAGCGATGTGGGAAGCAGCGGGGAAGCAGAAAATGGCAAGACATCCTGTCTTTGTTGTTCGCATTTAACACATTAGCGTTCCCTAAATGATGGGGATGAGGAGATGGCGGGGTGAACGTGTGGAGGAACCTAGTAGTGGGAAAAAGAAAAATTAACGCAGCGCTTGTTAAGAGCTATCCTTCCAATTATGAAAAGCTCCTCATCTCCGTCCTGTAGGGATGTGGAACGGGAGGGCAGCAGATTGGCTTTGTGTGGATGTTTATGTGTAATTGGCGCCACAACAGTGAAACTGGATTGCAAACATATTAGTTAATGAAAAGCTACTTAAGGAATCCCAATATTTTATTTTTTAAGTCAGTGTGATTCCTATAAAGAAATAAGATAATGGTTGAGACTACTGGGAGCCTCAGAGTCTTAAAGTCCCCCTACACTCAAATGAGTGTCTCTTCTTGTTCCTACGGTGTGATGTTTGAATGATATAGAAGAATCTGCTGACAGTGGAAAGTTTCTCTGAGCTCACTGAACATCTGATTATAAGGGGCGGGGCCTACCAGCTGATTTGCAACATCACAAATAGTCTGAATCAGAATCAGAAATACTTTATTGATCCCCGAGGGGAAATTGGTTGTGTTACAGTTGCACAAGTGTCAAAGCAAAATGTGCAGCACGTTTATGTTGCTTTTAATAATACTTTAATTTACTGACTTCTCCTTTTGTAGTGTTAGAAAGTAACTAACTCGAGTACAGTTTCATTTTGTTTTTACTATTTACTATTCGGATTTAGAATTTACATTAAATAATATGAGAAGCTTTAAGACTTTAAGACATGACAGACAGGTCATGTAATCATAACTCCTAATATAATATGAATCTAATGTAATGTAATCATATTAGGAGCATTCAATCAATGTGTAATACAGAACTAATTCAATCACAGTAATCAATCTCTAATATGACAAGACTGATCTAAATGAACTATAAGCACTGGTAAAACCACCAGCATTAGCATTGCTACTACCATTGATACTCTGAGGTATTTCAGTGGATATTATTTAGTTTGTACTTATTTTATTTTAATTTATGCTGTTGTATATTGTATATACTGTACCTACGTTTAACTGCAATTTTTGTTGCATTTTGTCACATTTAGTTACTTGTTTTCTTTTTCTACTTATGTTACCTGTAAGTGCTTGCATTTTGTTGCATTTAGTTAATTGTTTGATTTATTTTATGTTAGCCTTTATTTTATTACTTATTTTATTTAATTTTATTTTATTTTATTTTATGTTAGCTTATTTTTACTCTAACCCTGTATTACTTTCCCAGCTTTGTATTGAAACTGTTGCACAGTAATTTCCCTCGGGATAAATAAAGCTTCTTGAATTTTGAATCTTGAATAATAGCACCACTTAATCAAATGCATGGTTGCAAGAAAAACGTTCTAATTATTGATTGAGAGAAACCTTTTAAGTTGTTAACTAAAATGAAAAACTAGTTGGAACAAGTGAATATTTAACCTAAAAAACAAGTTTTTATGCTTCTAATTATTAAGTTATTATTAAAAATACCTTTCATTGTAGAGGAAAAGCTAATTCACCTAACTCACTGTACATTAGTTGAACATAATTTCATTAGTTGTCACAACTCAAAAAGATTGAGTGTACTACATATTTTATTATTAATATTATTAGTATTATTAGTATTATTATTATTAGTGTGTGTGTGTGTGTGTGTGTGTGTGTGTGTGTGTGTGTGTGTGTGTGTGCGTACCACTTCCTTCGCTATAAGCCTGACCTGTCATATTGGATTGACGTGCTCATTGCTGTCACTCAGTGTGACACCCTGACATTCTTCTTTACTGGTGTTTATGAGGTGTGTGTGTGTGTGTGTGTGTGTGTGTGTGTGTGTGTGTGTGTGTGTGTGTGTGTGTGTGTGTGTGTGTGCTGATGGGGGGTGGAGGTGGAGAGGCGTGGGTCGAGTAAAAGATCTTTGACATTCATGGTTGCATGCACACACACACACACACATACCCAGCGGCTGTGTTGCGATGCTGAACGATGCCGTCACCCATCAGGGTCTTTACACACAAACGCGTACAAATGCACACACACGGCGTGGTCACCAACTGTGCCCGGAGGCAGAAGGGTAATGACTTAGTGTAGGATGATCAGATTCAGTACAGTAAAGGCTGCATATACAGTAAGTTTAAATGTACTTCCCAAACTAAGTGACATTCCAGACACCATTCTCATCTGTATCATCCTACCAGACCTCAGTTTAATGTCCAGATATAGAAACCTGCAGTAGATTTACACTGCAACAATAAAGCTTTGTGACCTCTCCATATGATATACAGCTGGTTTATCTTATGGCCTGTCTGTATCATATTCATAAAAGCAATGATTGAAGAGTGCATATTTTCATACGGAGGCTCACCTTTACAGCAGGAGGTTCTGTGTTGTGGATATTAGGTTTGGGAGTCCCCCCTGTTGTAAGAAGCAGATCTACTGGGACCCAGCTCATTCTCTGCATGTCTCTATAAACTGTGAGGGAGAAAAAAACAGGGAGAAAATGATATAGTTATGCACAGGGAAGTACATGTTAAATTATTTGTTATACGATTGACTTTTGGTCATGGGATGATTTTACTCTTTACTTCAGGTTACTGGTGGGCAAAATGTTCATAACCAACTGTTTTAATGGACAGAAATATATCAAATCCAGGTTAAGAAGTACCAGAATTTCACTTTAAGATTAGATTTTGTAGAATATTTTGTAGAAAGAAAAATGCATTTAAGTTCTGACTGGTCCCAGACCAACAGACTGCTCTGCACTGTGTGTTCTGACCCCTTTCTATCAGAACCAGCATTAACTGTTTCAGCAGTCTGTTGGATCGGACCACACAGGCCAGCCTTCGCTCCCCGCGTGCATTAGGACCCTGTCTCCGCTTCTTTTCCGTCCTTTGACCACTTTTCATAGGTACTGACCACTGTAGACCAAGAACACCCCACTAGAGCTGCAGGTTTGGAGTTGCTCTGATCCAGTTGTCTAGCCATCACAATGTAGCCTTTGTCCCCCCCCCCCACATCCAAGCAGCTGAAACACATGAATTATTTTACCATAATAATGTTTACCAGATGAAATTCTGAGATACATGAAGTGTTATGAATCTTATTTAGTCTCAATTAGAGACCTTTTCAGATGTTTTTTGAATAAAGATAATGTAGATATTACAGTATTAACAGTATTACAATACATAATGAGGATACATACAGGAATGTTTTTACAATGAACAAACTTTACTCAAGATACCAACTGACTTCACAGTCTTCTTACAGATCAATACGGTGTTTCTATGTTCAGGTCAAAGGTCACAATGTCCTGATAGCAACTGATACAAGTAGTCCTGTGATCTGAGAATGATCTGGAATGATAGAAATAACCCAGAGAAAAAGGACAACAGGGTTCCTTTTGGATGGCTGCACCAGTGATATGACTGTGTGTGTGTGTGTGTGTGTGTGTGTGTGTGTGTGTGTGTGTGTGTGTGTGTGTGTGTGTGTGTGTGTTATCAGTGATATGGTGCCAGTCAGTGTCAGGTTCAGGGTTGTTTCTGCTAGACTTTGAAAGCCCTCCAGGTCCCATCATACTACTCTCCGAGACAACACACACACACACACACACCACACATACACATGCAAAAGGTGGGAAAGTTCAATCCACACACACCATCACACACTGAGACACAGACCTTATTTATAACAGAATCCTCTAACTTGTGTGTGTGTGTGTGTGTGTGTGTGTGTGTGTGTGTGTGTGTGTGTGTGTGTGTGTGTGTGTGTGTGTGTGATCCAGTGTGGTTGTAAAGCTGACAGTGTTTCCCTTGTGGGGTGCAGACAACAAACAAGGTCCCTGGTGGTTTTTGCAAGGAGAGAGGGTTCAACACACACACACGCGCACACACACACGAGGAGACAAACACACACAACTCTTAGATGTCGTAGCTGCTTCATGCCAGCCACGGCCATCTGGTTTATGTAACCAAGTCTAGCGTTGTACGTTTGACCTGCCTGCATGTGTGTGCGTGCCGTGCCGTGCCGAGGAGAGAGGTGGAGGATTTCAGAGTATGTTTGACCTCAAGATTCTTTATTGCGCTGCCACAACCGCACTGCGCCCTCCAGGGAGAGTGTCCTCGTACGTCTTCATCTCAGACAGACGGAGGAGGAGGAGGAAGAGGAGAGAGGAGTACAAACAAAATGGCCGAGGAGGAGGGAAGTCGACAAGAAAGTCACACATATTCTGGGAGGGAGAATTAATAACCGGAGAGGATGAGGCTCCTAAGTGAGCGCGCTGAGCTCAGGGTGAACCGTAAACCATCCCTGTGTTTTATTGAAATGCCAGCGTCCTCCCATTAAATCTCCCAAACACCAGCCAAACTTCTCGCCAGTCACAACTGGATGTGTGTGTGTGACCTGTAAAAAGGTAAATATGAGCGCGCTCAGAGAGCTGTGAGCGTTCTGACAAAGACTTTCAATCACCACTCCACAGTCAGTGTGTATATGTGCAACCTCTAAAAGGTAAATCTGAAAGTTGAGAGGGCCTTTTGAACATTTTGATGGTATTTTAAGAGCAGGGCTGTTATTTTTAAAGACTAGTATGTCTAAGAGAATGGCAGGAAGAATGACAGTGGGCTTCAAAGAGCTGAAAGCTTGATTCAAGCTCATAGCAACGGAGATGCATGAATCATTGGTTCCCTGTGAATGTTAGTCATTGTAATTTACTAATTGGTCATATTGTGGTGACCTGAATAAATGAGTGGAGAAACATAAGAAATGCAGATGCTTCCACATAGGCCACATGGTGTCTCTGAATGAGTATGAAAGTGATGTGAATCATATGTTACAGCCTTCAGTCACACACAGGGGGCCAGACGTATAAACCATGCACGAAATGTGTACTCACGCCACTTTCCACGCAGGTTTCCAGATGTATAAAAATCTATGGGCGTTGAGAATGCGTGTACAGATTCACATCTTTCACACCAATGTGTACCCCATGTAGTCCTGTTATTAGTGTGATGTTGCGTGTCTGCAATAAAGGAAAAAAGTGTGAGTTTGGGTGACTTTATTTAGAGCTTTCATCTTTCGCTAACTGTGTTGGGATGCAGTCTGTAGTTTCAGAAACCTCCACTATCTGGTCCCAGATCTGAACACATCTGAAGACGTATGAACGTTTTTGGAGCAAAATATAGGGTAGCACTCAGCTTCACCATCAAAAATCCATGACAAGGAGCAGTTCCAGAGGCCCCTGAAGAGACACTGGCATTGCCATTCATGGTTCCCAGACGATGAATCCCAGTGACTTTGGTGATCCCCTGCTTTTTTTTTCTGCTATTGTCAGAAATGGAATATAATATTCATGGGTATGTTTTCATTAGTGTATAATCACCTTTAAACTAAGGTGGTGATCATTGTAAATATGACCTGCTAAACATTTGCATGTTAACAATAACAACATAATCTTCATCATAACTTAAGCACTTGTTGGTCTAGAGCCCACATGGTCATACATGATGGGCTGCATGCCTTCACAGAACAAAGAGATGATGATATTTATGTCACATGGACCCTTGCTGCCATGCAAATGCATAAAGTATATAAGTGACTTTTAGTGCAACACAGTGCAGTATGGTTTGCAGGGACACTAGCGTGGCTGTAGAGTCTTAGCCTGGTACTTTTGTAATTTGATGACCATGGGTAAAGTATAATGTTGGGAAAAAAAACTGTCGGAATATGAACATGACTTCAGAGTCAGTCTTCACATCAAGCTGCATGGCAGTGATACCAGGCTCTTAACATAAATGGATCTGATCCTCTATGTATGCAAATAATGCACAAAGGACAATGGGTTTCAGGTTCTTCTTCTGCTTCTGTGAGTTTTAAATTCACTAATAGTTCAAATAAAAACAATATTAAAATATCTCCTGTATTGTTGTTAGTGTTTGTGTTGTTTTATATCAAATGTTAAATTCTGAAATAATGGAAGCTATTTCTTCAGTAACACAGCTACCACCATATTCTCTCATTGCCAATGCTGTCTAGATTTTTGAGACAAACCACCTCTCTTGCGTTTTCCCCCTTTGGATTGACCTCCAAACCTTTCTTGGTCTGACTCATCATATTTCTAGAAGAAGGCCAGACCTGTCCTGCAATGTGAGCATCTCTTTTCCACATGTTATACTATCTGTCTAAAAACAAAGCTTGACATTCCCCCATTCCCACTGAAGCAGCTTTTGACCTAGATGCTATGAAACTTTGTCTCGGGAGTTAATCAGAAATTTGGCTTCCTTGCATGCCAGTGGAAAAGGGGATATATCCATCCAGGCATTAGCATTAGAAAGGACGAAGCGGTGGAAATGAGAGGAGAGGAGAGATTGTTTGGCTGCCATCTTAAAGGAGTGTGCCTAGCCAAGCCCGGCCAGGAGAAAATATAAACCCCCGAGAATAAGGCTTATTTTGACTGGTGGCCAGTTAGGGGATAAGACGCTGCAAGGGGTGTGTGTGTGTGTGTGTGTGTGTGTGTGTGTGTGTGTGTGAATCATTGAGCATGCATGCCATAAAAGTAGCCAGCCGGTTTACGTCTGCCCGTCTCAGGTGTATATGTGTGTCCAAATCTGCATCTAAAGCCTTCTCCTCCTCCTCCATTTCCATAAGGATAAATGTCATTAGCCAGGCAGCTAGTGGCAAGACGTTACTTTTACTCAGCACAAGTGTGAGGGGTGACTTTGTCCCTGAGAGAGAGAGAGAGAGAGAGAGAGAGAGAGAGAGAGTGAGAGAGGTCTGATACATGGACCAGACACAAATCCTCTTAGCCAAAAGAAAAAAAAAATGGCTTTTGGGTGGCGGCTTAAATCGGCCATTGTGGCTCTACTTTAAGACTTCCTCTGATGCCTTTCTGCCTGGCGCTAATGTAAATAAATGAGCCCCAGTAGGACACTGAGGAGGAAGTGAGGGCAGGAGGTATTCGTATTCCTCGCTCTGACAGAGCAACACACACAGCCGTCCCAACTGGCTACAGCACCTTCCAGTGTGGGTGGATGGACGGAAAGATGAAAATCCTCCAAAGGGAAGACATTTTTATGATCCCTTCTTCTGATAGTTCAGTATTTACACTTGAGATCGGAGGAAGTTTTAACATTAATGTATGAAGATCCCAAAAAGTGGTGGTGTTGTAGTGCACAATGTTGTTACTGTTTTGCAGTGAGCCTGTCCCATAGTGCTTAACAATATCCATTGCTCATTGAATCATAGGTTCCTGATCATGTTTCTCCTAGACAAAGGGTTTCGGCTTCTCAACACAACAGACGTTGTATTTAAAGCCTTTAAAATGGTGAGATTTTGCTGAAAAATCAATGAATTATAATGGAACTGAATAGACAAAGTTGCATGAAGATTTGTGCTGTGAAAAAGCACTTCTGACATTGATATATCATTGAGAAACATGTACTGTACAGCATGGAAAAGTGTTAACATACTCATATCAACAATTATAGATGGCCACTTGGCAGATTTACATATTTTTTTATATAATTTTTGTGTACATATTATAGTATTAACGAGCAGCATGATGGGAACTACAATCTAAATTCCACTATACAACCCTGCGTTGTAAAATGATGATGATGTTAAATAACCTTGTACCCTCATGTTTCCGTGAACACAACACATGCAGTCATGCTTTGTATATGCAGACATGCCTGTATGTTCGGCACCACTGTCCTTTGCGGTGACCCAATTACATATTCCCTTAATAAGAGCGCTCTTCCTTTAGTGCAACCTTTACATAAACAGCCCAATCACGGCCGCAGTCAGCCTAAGCGTAGCTGGAGGGCCCGCATCAGCGTACACGTAGACAGAGACCATCATGTACTGCAATCATACCACTGTACGATATTCATATTACAGACACACACACACACACTGATCCGCGATGATCAACCACATGCCGCAGACAGGGAGGGAGGATCAATGAGCTTAATAGGAAGTGACATAAAACAATACCAGATGGCCAATCAGCACTCAGAGAGGTTGGATGTTACCGTGGGAGCCCTGCAGGACAGTGCTGTCTTCATTTCTGCTTTATTGTATATTAGCTCATACTGGTCGAGCCATTTAAAAAGCCATTGGAACAGCAAAGTGAACAAAGTTAGTTTGAATAATGGTTTCCACCCATGTCATCCTTTCTTTGTCTAACACAGACTTGGGAGACCTGAAGGCCATCCAAGCATGCACTGGGACAAAGGCACATACAAGTAGTAAGTCATAATTAAGCATTTCTATTTCAGCCTTCACCTTGCAAGTAGTAGCTTTTAAGACCTCTGGAAAGTTGAGTTCGGATTATTTTGTCAAAGGTCAAGAATGAAGTTGCTCTACAAGTACTTCCTGTAAGTGATATTAGTAAGCTAGTAAGTGGACCTTGAGCTGAGATTAGTAGCACTCTCTAGGGACACCACTGTTTGCACTACTCTATTGACTGACACAGATGCTTGGATTGATCACCAATCAACCTCTGTGATAGATGAAGGTGGCACCAGTTCAAAATGAATCGTGACATAGGCTTTGGGGTAAAAGCAGCAATGATGTTACAACAGAAAAGGAAGTGCAAGGATTAGATTAATTTAAGCAGATCTTGGAATGACCAAACGCCCACAGACAATGGTGTGACTGCCACAGGAGGGGAGGGATGAGAGCTGTGATAAGAGCTAAGCTAACCCTGGCTGATGTCCAGTCACAGGAAAATAAAATGGATGAAATAAGACTCAACAACTGCAAATCACAGACTGTTGTGCCCCCATCTTTACAGAGTCCTGGATCAAGTATGTGTATGATGAACTCGTGAGAAGTAAGGCTGACAGAATTATTAACGACCCTTCTCACCCACGGCACAGTGAATTTGAGCTTCTACCTTCAGGGAGGCGTTATAGATTATCAATGTCTAACAGAAATATCTACAAGAAATCCTCTGTCCCACCTTTAGTCCCCGAGGTAATAGATGAAAGTAGGATTTGGTAGACGAGGATACAGAGTGACTTTGCTGCAGTTTTTAACACAATACGTTAATGTGATTTTGCGTTTTATCGTAGACTTGTTTATCATGAGTTGTATTTTGATTAATATGTCTTCATTTTCATTATGACATTTCTAATGGTGAAACCAAAGAGAAACGTTTTTTAATTTGTATGCTCTTATTGACAGGCGTGATTTGCGCCGACAGAACGCCATGCTCCGGTGTTAAGATGTCGACCATGTTATCCAGCCAGATAATGAATTTGTTGCTGCTGTTTACTTTCCCTGTGTGACTGTGTGAAGTCATCATTGGAAACTGACTGACTTGAAGACATTTATTGTGTCTTGTAAGTCAGTAAAAGTAAAAGTAAGTACCTGTATTGAGAATGAGGCCTAAACTTACCCACTGTCACTTCACGCACACCTTGCTAATTGCTGCCTAAAGTAGGTGTGATTCTCAGATTAGAGCGCCCCAGTTCTAACAGAAAGATGTGAAGCAAAGGGGCTTTTAACGCTGTTAGCGTACTCAGGCACTCACTCTTTAGTGTTAGGGAACCATGCATAAGCAAAGTTTCAAGGCACTTGAGATTCCATTGTTGCACTGAATACAAAAGGTGCTTTGTTTAGCAACTGTTGAAGAGCTATGTCATTTGGCAGAAAGCACAAGTTTTATGATTATTTAATTGTTACTGTTAGAAAATGCAGCACTTGCTGAACCTTTACCTTCTTTCTATCTTTGTTTAATAAAAGCAATCAGCCACTTGACACTGAGCTTTATAGTGATACAGCAACACTTCTCATCCTCCAACCATTGTAGTGTAGCCTCTCATGTCTTATTGCTGAAATATACAGCATAAGTGGAGGAGATGCATGCAATAACGGCTGTGGGACAGGTCTCAGTTTGCGGCATTGTAGTCTTGACTTGTGAGCGCCCCACGATCAGCCAAAGTTTGGCGGTAAAGATGTTTTATAAATGCTTGCTAGAAGATCCCTCTTCAACTGTCAGCGTTGTCAGCGTTACATTTGCTTTCTGCAAATTCTCTTTTGTTCCCGTCATGCACCGGCAGCAAACCACTGGAAATGAGTGGGGGATTCATTGCCCTTTTAGAAATTCTGACAAACAACTACTCAACCTTACAGGGGAGGCTGGCTATGGCCTGTTGAGTAAAGCAACTTCATCGCTATTATAATGTGCATGCCATTCATTTCAGAGCCGAGTATGTTTGCTTGCTGCCATCTTTCTCTCTGTCAGTCGCTCTCTCTCAGCCCCCTCATGTCAGCGAGGTTCACATCATCCTCGTTAAGCGTTTGTCTCCAGTCTAACTCACAGATGATTATTCATTTAGCCGCTTTAGACAGCTCCCGTCAGCCACAAGGACTCCGCTCATCCACCAAGGGACAAATCAACACTGTTTTTTTTTCCTCCTCCTCCTCCTCCTCCTCCTCCTGCTCAGTTCTTTCTCCACTTTCCGTCTCTCTCCTGGGCTATTACATTGAGTGTTATGTTTACTATAACCCGCATGCTTGTTAATTATAAATCACTGGGTCCTCTTGCGTTCTATTAATTGGTACCTCCTCTCTCGGTCTATGCAGAAGCGCCGGCAAATAAATTCAGGTACGGCTTCATTAAGTGGCACTCTCACAACAGATCTTGACACACGCTACAGAGACAATAAAACAAGGGAGTCAGGGGGGGTGGGGGCGTGGAGGTCCTCAACAACTTTTAGTCAGGAATGAAATTAAATTTGCCGAGGGTTAAGGTGGGGTTAATCCACATCTCTTATTATCAAGTCAAATGATCACCTAATGTGGTAAATGAGTAATTTGACAGACATTATATATTGTAGAATATAGGCACAGAAATACAAAGAGACATGGTGCAGACACGAGCACAAAGAGAAAGAAATGGTCTCAGAGATAGAGCTACCGAGGGTCTGCTCATGGACCTGAAATGACTGGGTACAGTATCACAACGGAGAGCTCCATTAGCGGTAATTGGATGGATTTCATATTAATATATGCTCTGTCATTTAGCATTGCACACAGGCTTAACCTCTGCATGGGATTTCATCCCCTGCCAAGTCCTGCAATCATACACTTCACACTGATCATAATGATGGAATACTGTAGTCCAGAGCGGTTGTGATGTACTGGAGTAAAAAGAAAAAGTAGCTTGTGATTAGCATTGGACTTTCAAGCTGTGTTACATTAGTTTAAGTATTCAGCTAGGTGCTTATTCGCCATGTGTCTAAAGTTGTGTGAGGGGTTCATAACATTATGAAAAGTTGTCCAGGACATTTTTTTTTCAACAATACAGGACAGCACTTGCTGACAGATGGTGGTCATTGTTTATGTGACACACTGTTCTCACCACAGTTGATTTTTTTGCCATTTTGAAATGAAATAGTAGGGTACACACATCTGTTATCATTGATACTAATAACGGCTCTGTTCCATTTAGTGTAGCAGAGCATTTCCATTCCCATACTCTGTTTGACCTGAAGGAATGTAACCTTAATATAATCAATATTCCAGGATATTTGGTCATTTTAATCCATTTTCAGGCGTTTCCATGACTGCACAACTAGTCTGTAAATTTCCAGGTTTTCCAGGACGTGTGGGAACCCTGGTTGAGACAGAATAATTTGAATTATTTGAATAAATGCATTCTCCCATCAACTACCTTTATAAAAATATTTTGAAGATGAAGTGACATTTTGAAGAGGACATAATTAATCGAGCACCAGGAACTCTCACACATCCTCCCACCTATGATGGCATTTTGTTCTCTCTTGTATTTTTAAAGAATTTGTCTCTTGATGTGTGTGTTGTGTGCCCTGAGTTGTTTTTATCAGCTACTATAGCAATAGAGAGGGGGATGACGTGCAACAGGGGAATCAATCCGTACATCCCTGACACCTCTTGCTTTTTTGATTCTGTATTTTTGGGTCTTTTTGGTGGAGGCATGTAACTGTGTGGCAGCATGACATGAACGCTTTGTCTACACTACAGTAAGAGTACTACAACGTCAAGGTCTGTTGTAAAAAAGTTCCTATCAGTCTTTTATCTTGGTTTCTTTTTTTGATTTGACTTTCCACCTCAGCCTGGCATAAATATAGTTTTATTCCTGGTGTTTCTCAGGTCATTAAAATGTGCAAAAAAGAAAAAAATTGGTTGATGGAAACAAAACATATGACACATTAGTACAGCGAGACTTGTCACATAGACGTAGACTGCACAGCCCAGTGTCCTTAGGAACAATGTCCTTATTGGACAAGTCTGTACCACACAATTTGTGTCCTGTGTCAACGTTCAGTGCCTGTGCAAGTAATGTGCCCTATTTGTAGCAAACCTGAGAGTAAGAGTGTGGAGGTCGGGGTGGTGGGTGGCCCAACAAGTCCTCCAAGTTACAGTAAAACTACATCTTTTGACACATAAAACATTTTCTGATCTGACGCCTTTATTAACAGGACGACATAATTTGTCTGCGCTTTCCAAAATAATTACAAATTACTGCAGAAATATACTTCTCTGATAAGTCTAGGGTTACATTTTGGTTAGGTTTAGGAATAAAATCGACTTTGTGTGAATGCTGATTGAAAACAGAGCCAAGAAAAACAGTTGATTGTTGAGTTGTCAAATACAGACGCTTTGGGAATGAGACTCAACAAGCAACCAACCTAAGTCGTCATATTTGACAACTTGGGAAGAAGACTCGGCAATCAAATATCTTATCTCTGATCTCCAATTTGTTGTTCTCGTTCAAGCACAGTAGATTCTTCCAAATGCCATCAGGAGCACTAGGAGGAGCCAGAGGAACCTGATTATTTCACAGATTATCTGTCTCATGTACTACTGTCAGGATATAGTGAAAGACTGTAGTCTGTAGTTTGGGTTCAAATGACTACTCATTTAGGTTAGGGGACCTTTTTTCTTCATAGTTATAATAAAAACCACTTGGTTAAGGTAAGGGAATGATCATGGTCATGCTTAAAAAGAATCTTGAATACATTGTTTTGGGGCACTTGCTGAAACGACTGATGCTGTCGTTCTTCTTGGGAGTGCAGTTTCAGATGGGATTGTAGCACATCTGACTTTAATGTAGGAGACTGTCAATTGCAACTACAATCATGTTTTTATGAACTGTTACCTTTCCCTATAAGCTTAATCATACATTCTAGCTGCCTAATAATATTAACCATAGTTTATTTTCCACAGCTACAATTCAAACTATATGGTAGATGTAAGCGCTGATGTTGTACAACCAAGTTTTTAAAAAACGTTAGCACTGAAGGTATTAAGTGTTCCCTTGGGTTTGCAGATTTGTTGAATTTGGACATTCTGGTCTGATGATAAGGTCGCTGCTTGAAGTAGCATTTGATTTTTTCCTGTTTTTATGTAGAAAAGATGTGAGGACACTCTACCTAACAGGCATGGTGTAAAGAGAAATCTCTTGTGAAAACAAACCTTTACTCATGTGGACCAATTGTTTTGGTGTTTGATATGGGTTTATCAAAATCTTACGTTCACAAAAATAGGGGAATATATGAATAAACTAGTTTATAAATATAAAATAAAGTATGCTCTGAAAGACTTTTCTCTTCCTCCTAGTGTGCTGTATGAATCACATATGCTCTCGTGAGAGTACAGACTTGAAAGCGGAGAGTCTACAGATTCCGACCGTATCTGGACCACATTTCTGTGCTGTATTATCGTGGCGATATTAATAGAAACATTGAGAAAATGCACCGGCCCATTCAGCGACCCCAGGGGGACGAACTGGAAGTAGCTTCTCATGCTCCTGCTGCAGGTTTGTGTCATTTAAACTGACTGTGACAAAGAAGACTTCTTTCGGTGGACAAAAGTCTATGAACTGAACTGATTTCTTTTTTTGGGGGGGGTCTTTCAAAGGGTGCTTCTGTGATGAAGACACAAGTGTCATGGTTAGTCACGCAGGCTGCAGGACGGACTAACAGTTACTGTTATTACTAGCTTTTATGGGACTACAGCCACTTGCCCCGGCATTTCAACCCGTCACTGCCCCACAGAAGGTCTCCAGCACACTCAGAAGTCAGCAACGACTTTCCCTAAATTGGCAGCGGCACGAGAGGCCACAACAGTAATGGGAGGACCCACTTCAAAAAGCACCTTGACCGCTTCATTTTTCTCCCTTACTCTCACTCTTCCTCCTCCTGTTTTGCTCATCAGAGAAAAATCTCTTTCAACTAGCTGTGGAGGTTGAGGACAACTGTGGAGTCTGACTGATAATTATCTTTGCCTTGGCTTTAATCACACTCTCCTCGGACTCCTCAGTGCACATTATCTGACACCAAACACAGACGCTCCCCCGCCTGAAACAGCCCAATTTAGCCTCCTAACGCCACTCAGAAAGCCAGCCGTCACAGACAACTAGAGATGGACAGAGAAAAGGCAGCAGAAAGTGAGAGCGAAGGAGAGGGTAGACATAATTATGCACCGTATTTTGGCTCTGTTGGGTTTTTTTTTTTTTTTTTTTGCTCCCCTTATCCTCTTTTATTCCTTTACTTTGTGGACTTTTAATAAGTCTGAAAATGTGTCAGTTTGATTCAAGTCTAACAAAGCTGTGGATGATTTATGTCAAGAGGTTGCTGGAGAAAAAAGAGAGAGGCAAGATTTGAGAGACAGTTTCAAGGTAGCGAATCTTCAATTAACCTGAGTTACCTGTATAGGATATCATTTGAATGACTGCTGAATTAATACCGGCTTTTTGAAAATCTCTTGAAATGTGTTCTTGAGATACATCAAATGTAATCAAAGGAAATTAAATTCTTGTACCTGGCTTAGAATAATTTGAGGTCTTTTCAATTCCAAATTGTAACTCATCAGAGCTGAAGGCTGGGTATAATTGTCGTGGAAATTCATCTTGTTTTTGCTCCACGATTACTTGGGATTCTGTTAGTGGCCATTTGACAACCGTCATAAATTGACTGTGAAAGCGTTTTCTCTCATGATTAGCATCTATAAGTGCAAATTAACAGGAGCGATCCTTATGTCGTGACTTGAACACTTCCAGCCCTAATTGTGGCTTGGGCAGTAGTTAAAAACACAGCACTGAAACATGTTAATATCAGTTCTGAGCCTCCCTTATCCATCCTCAGACTGGTCAGGGAAAGGGAGGAGTGGGATGTGGAGTGAACGGAGAGAACTTCAAAGTAAAGAGAGAAAGATCACGAACAGTAGCGCTCGCTAATGTGTTCCCTGGATGCAGCCATTCCAACCAGACCCCGGACCTTTGATGCAGTCTCTGACAGACCACCATAAAGAAAAAAAAAAAAAGGGGGGGGTGGAAAGATGAGGAGCCATCATTGGCTATCAGCAGGACGCTGCAATCTCTTTGTGGTGATAAGCAATGAGCCCGGACAGGGTCGCACTCTGCTTCAACCTCTGAGATACTCTGGGGATGCTTTTGCTTGCATGAAGGTTCTTAGAAAACTGCATCGTGGTGAAACATTAAAGACTGAAAATGGAGGATTCTGAAAGAGACTCAGACATGAGACTGAATAATATTGCAATCATGACAATTCTGCATTGTTAAGCAACGAGAGAATAACTGATAATCACAAGGCATTACTTAAAGCTACAATATGTAACATTTCTGCAACACTAACCTATGTTATATGTAGTTAAGTTGTGTTCTTACATTATATGTTTCCAACAATGTTCAAACTCAGAGAAATCTGTCATTTGTTCAGGTAACGTTGAGTTTCACCAGTCACCTGTCAATGGCGTCATATCCCCTTTTTGCCTGTGTCAGCCAGAAGCTGTCATACATTGACTGTTTATCCAGTCTGAAGCCACATTGTTACCATCCACTGTTTAGATCTTGGTGCTTTTTAACTCTAGATTTGAACCGGATGAAGGATTTTGGTCATCAGACGTCTGGATCTTAAGTTATCAGAGAAACAAGCTGAGCTAACGTTAGCAGCAGCTCGGCTCGCAGCCCCTCCGGGACGTCCTTTGTCTGTCCAACAGCGTGGGAGAAGCAGTGATTTTTAAGGTGGATCTGCTTTATTCAGTGTTTTTAGTGGTTTTAATCAGCAGATCCATTTGTTTTGGAGAGGAGGAGACATCTGTGGATAATTGGGCTCAAGAGAATCTGCTTGCAATGACGGCAATGGTGTTGAAGACAACAACTCCCATGATTCCACACTGCTTCACCACAAGTGGATGATCACTTCTCACACGTAGCGTTAACCCATGTCTGTAGCTCATGCCGTAGCTTGAAGCTTGAAGCCTGGAGAAGAATTCTCACGTAATGTCAAGTTTTCGAGTCCAGCTGCCTCGCAACATTAGATGATCTCTAAACTGACTGATGGATAAAACACAGGAGAACATTGTGGTTTTGGTTAAAATGACTGCTTTGTTAAAGTCATTATGGTTACAATAAAAACACTTGCATGTTCATAGATCGGAGCCAGCATGTCCCAGTGGAACTTATGGCTATTCCAAGGTTAATGTTCAAGCTGATTAGATCTACCCCTAGTAATTGAAACCAAATTTCATGAAAATTGGTTCAGAATTAAGCGAGTTACAGTCAATTTTGTAGTGCAGTCTGAATCTGTAAGTATTGTTAACTAGCAGATCTTGACCTCCACAATATGGCGACCATGCAGACGTAAAGCAGTGGCCAATGAGGAATCTATGCTTTTATATTTATGCTTGAACATACTGGATGTTGTTTCTGGACACATTTGATGCTGTCGTTCTGTCGAGGGCATTCTCAAAATGACACTAATTTAAATGCAATGTCATCCCATTTTCAAAAAGCAACAATGAAATAAAAACTGTTTATGTGACTCACACAGATATAAGTAGTTATAGGATACAGGATATATTTAGTACATTATTACATTAGCTTTTTAAAATAACCACAGATCCTACGAGTTATTCATAGCAGTATAGGTTAGAGACTCAGACTAGAAAATGAAGGAAAAAGAAACTACATGTCATAAGAACAAAGGAAGAAGAAATAGTCAGTGAGCAAGTGAAGAAGGGGCAGAGATCGTTTTCCCACCCAAACTCAGTGGCAGCAGTGACCGCTCTGCCAGCTTGTGCCACATCAGTTTGAGGAGGTCAAGTCAGCGCCTGGCAGGCTGTGTCTGGCCTGGTCTCACTACAGGAGGAGCGTCGGTCTTGGGCCAAACCTCCAGGCCTGCAGCCCGTTCTCCCAGCAGAGCGACCTGTACTTCCCCCGCACTTCACTCGCTTCTCGCTGGGGGCAAGTCAGGGAGCCGCTGGGGCGTGGGGCTTCCAGCTCCAGAGCTGCGCCCTTCAAACCCCTGGGAAGTGGGGGAGGTGACCCCGACCGGCTCCAACTGTCAACTAGCCAGGCAGAGGAGAGGAAAGAGGGGTGACATAGGCCACGGGGAGAGAGGAGAGGAGAGAGGAGGGAGAGCTGGCGAGGAGAGGAAAAGGATGACAAGGGGTTAGGTGTGAGCTATCCGGGGAGACGTTTGTCCGGCAGCTTTGTGGCGAGAAGCACCGCTGCTGAGTGGAAGCTGGTTGTTCTCACATCACAGTGATCAGCACTGCCCGTACAACAGCAGGAAAGAAAAGAAAAAGATGAAGGTAAAAGGTCCAAGGTAACATTGAGGAGGATCCACAGGTAGAAATGGAATATAATATTCATAACTAGTTTTCAGTAGTTTATAATCACCTGAATATAGAACCCATTATATTTTTGTTACCTTAGATTGAGCCATTTTAACTAAAGATGCCACGGGTCGCCTTCCATAAAGTCCACCATGTTTCTACAGTAGCTCAGAAGGGACAAATCAAACACTCGCACTAGATTTTCACAGCCACCGTAGATTCTCCTCTCTTCATTTTGTAGATCATTGGGCCTCATCTATGTATACATTTTCTCTTATTTTCATCTGTGATTTGTTCTTATTTTGTTAGTTGGCTACCCATTGAATTCTGGGACTTTTATTTTTGCTCTTTTCTTATGTAAGAGTGGTTGAGAGCACTTTTACTAAAATAGGAACAAAACATCAAGTTCTCAAAGTCCACAGTGTTTGTCCAACCCAAAGAAATATAGCTTTTAAATTGAAGAACATTACTCCTAAATGTCACACACTGTTTTTTATTCAGCCTACTTGGATAGTTATAGTTATACAACTTCATGAAAATCTTTGATATGAATGTCAGTTTCCTGGAAATAAACTGACACATTTAATAGGAAAGTATTTCTGCCTGAAACCAAAGTCCAAACTCCCTCATAGACAACAAGCCAAGTGTCTTCTCTTCAAACAGTTTCCCATATCTTTCTGTCATTTTAAGGACATCTGGTCCTCACAGGTTTGGTAGTGCAACAACATATACACACGCTCATGCTTCACTTATTGCTCCTCAGTGGAGTCACAACACAGCACCGAGCCCAGTATTGTTGAGTGAATGTTGTGACAATAAGGTGCTATAGGTAATTCCTCGGCAGTCATCATGTCTTATATCTACGCTACGAGTGCCAAGACACACAATGTGAAGCTCTATAAAGAAAGGAAGTCTCTGAATGTTTGTACACCAAGTAAAGTGAATTCAGCTTTCAAGGTTTAGACTTTAGTGAATTAAAATAACACCAAATGTACCCTTTTTATCCACAATTAGGACAGCTATTACAGGTCAAGTCTGTTTTCTTTTGTTGCTGCTTTTTTTTTAATGTCATTTTCCTTGTTTAAGATAATGCGTGCTATAAAAAGCCATACTCAGAAACATAATTCATCTTGCCCTGTTCACTAAACTAAAGGATTGCTGCACCTAATTTACAACAAAACAGATTTTCTGTAAATACTTATTAGCCCAGACCTTGGGAAATCCATCTTTCAGATCTACTTACTATTACAGAAACTACAGGCGAAAAACTAGTCCCAAAGTAAAGAGTAACTGAAGGAGGAGGCAGAAATCTTTTGCCCAAGAATATGGGCAAATAAACCAGAACGTTCTACATGACAAGATACCATGAGAGGTAAATGTAATTTGGGTGAACTGATCCTTTAATGCTGCCGGCCCAGGGGCCATTTCCTGTTCTAGTTGTTTCATATTAAATTAAACTGCTCCATACACATATACACACACAATTAAAATAAAAACACAATTCTGTTTTAAAAAGTGTATTTTGTTTGCCACACAATAATGGCAAATGTTACTGAGAGTGGACATTCATATATAGGACATTTTAACAGCAGTGTGAGTGAGTTTGTCTTCGGATCTGAACATAAAGAGCTTCTATAAAAGAAAGCAGTATTTGGTTGTAAAGGATGTTACAGGTATTCTTTGTGTGTATAAAATCACGCAAATCAAACCTCCTTTATGTTAATGGATGAACAGACCTTTCCAGGGGCTCAGGAAACTGAAGAACTACAGGGACTTAATTCCTATCATTGTACCTTGCCCCCCAACATTCGGTCACGTGCAGTGCCAAGATTTCACCAGCTGAAACTTACTCAGGACTCATGGGAACTATACAGAGCCGGCACGGTTAATGAGTTAATAACAGATGTAAAATAATGCAGCATTTTATCAAAAACTTTACTCTTTATCTTTGCAATAAATGGGAGGTCAGTCCCACCCCGTCTCTCATAGTGGCGCAACACTGGAGAGCCCGCCATTTATTCAACGGTGCAAAGTGAAAAAAGGCGGGGTCGCCATAGAAAACTCAGATGGTCACTATTTTAGACAAAGACACTCAGAACTCTTTACTTTCTTTTCCACATTTGAATTCATTCAAACATCTGAGTCACAACGAGCAACGGGATCACATTTTTTAAATCTGTAATCGATTTGCCAAACCATCACAGTTCTTCTTGATTGTGACATATTACTATTACTATATGTCACAATCAAGAAGAACCGTGATGGTTTGGCAAATCGATTACAGATTTTAAAAAATGGTGCATTTTTAAACCTTGAATACAGCAGAAATAACACTTATAACACACCAATAAACACATACGGGCAGATATACTGCACTGTAATACATTTTTACCAATAACAGATTTATGCTTTTCCAAATCTTTCTTTTTTTTTTGCTTTTTGATAGATTACTCAACAGCAGCCCTAAAGAAATTAAAGAATATTTACAAGTAATATCATTCAACACCAAGCACACACGTTTTAAATAAAGAAGCCCTTTGGTCGCAAGTCTGATTATGTGTGTGTGTTTCACAGGGTGCGAGAGCAAATGTGTGTATGCCTGGATGCTTTATTCATAATATGCATGAGTGTGTTTGTTTGTACACTGTCTGCGCAGATGTCCATGAGACTGATATGTGTGTGTGTGTGTGTGTGGGTGTGTGTGGGTGTGTGTGTGTGTGTGTGAGCATGCAGCTCCCAGCGCCCGGCGGTGGTGGCCCGTTATTGAGCCTTTGAGAGGCGAAGCGGCTGATAAATTCAAACTCTTTGTGTAATTGTCTTTCGCATCTGAATACAAATCCCCGCTGCTTATGATTCATCATATTTATTTTTTTATTTCCTCGGGCAACATCTTTTATTAGTTGTGCACTCAGCGGCGAGATTTAATTTCTGCAGGAGGGGACAACAGCGTCGGCTTGATGATTATTATTGAGAATGTGATACTACAGAGGCTGAAATAAAATCTATAGTGCATTAAAGTGACAGATTAGGAGGGGCGGAGGGTTCATTTACAAGTGTTAAGACATCAGCGGCTAATGCCCTGCAACGCCAAATAGCAATCCACCCTGGTCCCTGTTCTGTAGGAGTGTGTTTGAGGAAAACAGCATGAGGGAGTGTATGAAGTGTGTGTGTGTGTGTGTGTGTGTGTGTGTGTGTGTGTGTGTGTGTGTGTGTGTGTGTGTGTGTGTGTGAAGAGTATGGTTGCACTCAACAGGGAGCCTCTAGTGGAGAAATCTGAGCACTGCGAGGAGAGAGGGAGCTTTGCAGGTCTCTGTGCCAGAGAGTGAGAGCTGGCCTGAGATCTTAAAATTACTCAACAACATGAAACGGTGGCATGATATCCCCCACTGGCTGAATAAGGGAAAAATATTGTAGAATATGAGCGACTTAATGGATAGGGTTTTTGCACTTGAGTTGCAGATCAATTTGTCAAATCAAGTGCAGAATCACTGCATGGTCCACTGTAAACTTTACATTAAACAAATACAAAACAAAACAAATAAAATAGTTTGAATAAAACAATCATATTAAAGACTTTTAAAGGAAAAGGAAGGTAAAGGAATTTTAAAGGATGTATGCATATAATAATTAATAAAATGTGTTTAAATGTTAAAAAGATATTGGAAAAGGTGATGGAAGCAACTGAGTTTTATTTTCTGGTATAGGCTGTAATGAAGTGAATAAAGGTAATCAGGTTCAGTCTTGCTTTAAAGATTTCTACTGAACATGCGTCTTTAACATGTAGTGGAAGGTCATTCCAGAGATGGATGGATGGATGGATGGACTGTACTTTCTCGTCTTCCAACCACTCAAAATGTATTACACTACAAGCCACATTCATACGCTGATAGCAAAGGCTCATCAGAACAGAAACTAATTCATTCGCACATCGATGGCACAGCATCAGTAGAAATTTTGGGATCAATATCTTGCTCGATGACACCTCGACATGCAGCAAGAGGAGCCGGGGACCGCCAACCTTCTGACCCACTCTACCTGTGATTTATTTGTTAGCTGACAGAATAACCAGGAGACCAGCATCGCAAGAGCGGAGAGGGCGTGCTGGTGTATATACGGTAAATACAGGTGTTACCAATGATAATAATTAAGGTTCTGTACTATTAAGTGTAGCAGAGCTTTTCCAGTGAGCCAACATGCACAATAGAGACACCCTGACCTGAATGGTCCCTTAACCCTAAACCCTAACCCAGACTGCCAACCATTCAAACTGTTTCTTTTCAGTTTATTTAGTTGTGACGTGACCTGAGGAAAACCCACAGCCCACCCATTATTTGGACATAGGAGAAGGCATGGTCAGTCTCGTGACCGTATGGAGATACTATGACCAACTGGAAACTAACACCAGCAAATATCATCATCTGTATGCAGGGGACAGGGGACCGGGGGTGGAGAAAGGTGGTCAAAGTCCATGTAAGGCCTTAAAAGCTAGAAGAAGAACCTTAAAATCAGTTCTAGATTGCTCCGGTAGCCAGTGAAGAGAGGCCATAAAGGGTGTTATATCATCACATGTTTTAGTTTTTGTCAGGATTCTTGCTGCAGCATTCTGAACAATGTGACACAAGTAGGAAGACCAGAGACTGGTAGATAGAAATGTATAGATTACAGTGATAGATCAGATTTTAGGTGCATTACTAAGATGAAAATGCTGTCATATCTAATTAAAGAAACTACAGAGATATGGGAGAAGTGGCATGAAATTTCTGAAATGTTCTATTATAAGCTTGCTTCCTAACAGTGATTATAGCTCTACATCAGACACCTGAGGTGCCTATTGTCACAGTAATTAGATAGTAAGCATTATAGTAACTATTCCATTTCCATACAGTGTTTTAAAAGCTCAGCTCAGTGGGGAGAGAGAAAAAAGAAACCTGCTGAGTTTTTAAATAGGAACTACTTTCTGCCAAAGAAATAGTCCCTACACAAACTGCTCATAGTGAGGTCTGTGGATCATCTAGTCAACAACAACTAGTGAAATTCCATTTACGTCCATGTATGGGGTGTGCAGAAATGTTAGGGATTGACATCTCAAAACCTAGGGCCATATTTCACAAATTAACATTTATTTTCAGCATGTTGCAAATAAGAAACTGAAAAATAAAGAGCTTGCTGAAGTTAGGCCTAGCAGTCAAAATTTCCGCTCAAGTTAAAACATTTTCAACTCGCGGATGCAGATTTACGCCCAGCTGCAACTAGGGTGACCAAGCGTCCCAACTCTGTGTAGGATTGCACACATACTGAGACAATGTCCCACATTTTGATTGGCTCCAGTTTTCAAAAGTCACAGCACTGCAGAACATACACTTTTATTAAATCTGGTTTGTATCCAATGGTTGTAAGGAAAACAGGGAAGGCTGATATCACGGGGTTGTTTGATGTCAAACTGCACACACATGGGTCAAGCGCAGGTTGTTGCCATCTTTGCTACGCTACGCCCAACAGGGGAAACTGCAAGCTATGGAGATGTAAGCAGAATATGATTAAAACTACCACAAAGAAAAGGAAATGCAGCTACAGCAAAGACTGGGAAAATACTTGTAACTGGGTGAAGACTATCGCAGATTATCACATTAAAACTTTAGCTTCCTTTTATACTAACTGTATTTACATAGGCTGGGTTTTGGGAAAGATGCATCAAAATTTTTAGATTTTTAAGTCCTTCACATGCTTACCTGTAACTTGCATAGTCAAACGAGTGGTACTGAATGAACAGGGCTGTGCTGGTGCAGTTTCATCTGGTTTTATTAACAGTGGCAACAACCTGAAACTGTCACATTTTGATTTAAATAGTTTGATTGATGCATGGAAATATGAGACATACCTGTTTCTAACTGAACAAAAAAGTGAGGACAAAAACACAAATACAGAAATTTGCTTATCTGAATACCAAAATGTGCTCGGACCGCAAGTGTACATAAATAATCAGATAGTATATTAATTTATCATATAGTGAACACATGGACATTGTGAGAAAGTAAGTAACAGGGTCTTCTTTTAGCTCAGGAGTTCTCTCCTGTCATTATTAATGTTTTCAGTTGCTTTGCAAAGACGCATCAGGAAACTCTCAATACAGGAACTTTTAGCACCATTTAGGAGTAACACAAAATCCCTTGTGATTAAGGCTCCTTGGCAAAAAAAACCAAAAATATCTGCATGGCTACAACTGATTGCACATTGGATAAAACAGACTTTTTAGAAAAAAGCAGTTAAGTAAATCTGGTTCTTCTCTCTCTGTCGGCACTGACACTTATTAAAACTGATAATGCAGTAACACGATTATTGACCTACCAACAGCTTTTGAATGTTATCTTCCTTTATTTATAAGTGGAAATTAGAACCATCATTTCCACACACACACACACACACACACAAAGATAATGCAAAGCCTTTCAACGTTGGTGTTTGAAGCTTGTTAAAAATGATGACAATTGATGCGCATCCTCACTAAGTGACTCACTAACAATAGAGACACAAGTAGAGGTAGATGAAATTAGTTCTAATGATATAATGGCCTGTGTCTTTAGAGCTGACATGTTGAGTCACTCTGCGACCGGTCAAGTCGCATCGATTTTCATCAGGGGTAGAAACCCGATCTACACTGGGTCCTCTTTAACCGACTCGTCTCTCTCTCAGATGCCCCTAGATATTTATGTCTACTGTCTGATTCTGCCGAGCGGGGGCTTAATCAGATCCAGAGAGAGCTCCATCAGTATTCAAGCCAGCTGCTGGGAAGAAATGAGAGATAAAGTGAGCTAAGACAGAGAGGAAGAGAATGGAGAAAGATTGAGCAACAAAAGACGAAGAGGGCAGACCGCAGCAGAACGTGTTACGACACTGCTTTGGGACGACGAGCGATGCAGGCTACTGCGTCTCCAAATAGATTATAAGACTGAGGGAAAGTCTTTTTGAAACTACCTGGTTTTAGTGGACATCAGAGGTTCTGGATACCCAGAAAACTGGCAGATGATGAACTACTGTAGCTGGAGAGCTAACTGCTAAAACCCTTGCCAGCTGAAAACATGCTGGTGTTAGTCAGTCACAATAGCTCCCTAGCAAGGTTTCTAACAGTCATTTAACAAGCTTGCTAGCTAGCTCAGTGGCTAAGAGGACAAAAAGCTACCATCAACTCTGTCTCACAACTGTCTGCACACCATGCCGCTAATGTGGAGCAATTAGTATCTGTATATCATATCATATAAAAATAAAATCTGTCAAAGATCCAGTCTGTAATCTTCTGGATACGGACAGTCTCTGTCAATATACAAGCATATCATTTTTTCCAGTGTGAAAGTTAAACACTGTTATTACAGTTTACTATTGTTCAATGGTTCCAAGTTCCTCAAAGTTCAGTTGGATGCAAAATGGTTGCATGAATTTTTCCACTCGCATTAATTCATTTTGCAGTTTTTTAAATGCTGGTGTGGCCATAGGGTTAGATTGATCATCAAACTATTCACACTAAATACAGATCCAGACATCGAGGTGCAAACTGGGTTGAAAGTGAATGTTTTTTTTTTTTTTGGTTATACAGTCTGTAGCACTTGTTTCATCAGCATTACAGCAACTGTTTCTTCACCGTGAAGCAGGTCCTGACTAACAATTTACACATAGTCAGTGAAATAACAATAACCTAGAGGTTATAAAAGTTTTCAAATCACCAAATCAATGCTTTCAAGCAAATGATGAGCCGTGCATCTCATCTGTTACACTGTAGCAGCAGCAGCATTACAGTGAGTCTCCTAAAGAAGTTAGACAGGAAATCACTCAAAAACCAAGAGGAAGTCTCAGAAGCCTCCTCCCTGTAATTGTTGACATTGTTTCTTGCAGGAAGGACGAAGAATAATTTTCCAGTGTGTGTGGATTAGCTTGGATTATTTTCAAAAGTCATTTAATTACTTCTACCCACATTTGTGACACGTTGCTGGCAAATTGAAATGGCAAAACAGACGCTCTTTTTATCCAAAACCCCTGAACTGCCACCAAACACGTCATCATAAAATCCATTTAAAGACAAAGTATGTAATCTATGTGCTGACCTCGGTCAGTGACCAGGATGGAATTCATGTTAGATGTAGTATCTGCTTCTTACTGAATCAGGGTAAAAATGTATAATGTGTCACTGTGATAATGGTCAGTCTGCTCATGGACTTCTTGTTACAGTAATTTTAAAGAAACCAAATATGGTGACTTTATATTTTAATATATTTTCTGAAATTAGATACCAAGAAGTTTTTCAGTGGTTCAGAAACGCGAGTCCAGAACTTTGCAGAGCAAACAAAGGAAGATAATCAGCAATGTGTCCTCAGGTGATACCTTGACACAATGAAATTTTGTCTGTTTTTCCCCCCTCTGCATTTGGCACTTGTCAAATTATGGAGACAAAGGTCAGAATCTTAACGACTCTAACAAGCGGGTTTTTCGGTTAAGTACCAATAAGTACAAGTGCCGACAATTTATCCTCCACAATGTGATATCTGCCTGGCGGAGGGAGAAAAAAAAAACATTCAAACTGTCAAGGTATCACTTTTTACATGTTTGAAAATTACAGGACATGAACTTCCTGCTTCAGTCCTTTCTCTCATTTTCCCCCTTCACCGGGACCATTCAGCTGCCACCCGATCTGCAGTCATCCGGAGTGTAATTGCGCGATCTGATTGTGATTTCTTTACCATGTTCCTCCGTGCTCCGCTCTCCCGCTGAACCCTCGCTGACCCGCATCAAATCTGCAGGTCAGCCAGGCTTTTGGAGAACTCCCTGGCGATAAAGTCTTGTTTCGCAAATCAGCTCGATACATATTTCAGCTGATTCGGTGCACACAGGATGGGTCAGGGTGGGAGAATGGACTACGAAACATTAATCGAGGGGCTACTTCCATCAAAGCATATTGGGACTGTAAATATTGGTATGCTGCATGTCTAATTTCCCACCTCTTTTTTTTCTCCAGTTGCCACCTGATTCATGCCCCCCTCCCATACACACACACAGCAGAGTAGGAGTATAGGCAGTGTGAGCAGCTATTATGTGGAGCCCACGGTGCATTAACAACAGCAGCAGGCGTCGGCTCTCACATCTGATCACACTAAATCAGACAAATGTGGACGAGAGGTGAAGGGAGAGAGAGGGGAGGGAGGAGGGGAGGAGGGAGGGATGGTCTGGAGGGATCTGGGAGGGATGAGCTGACTGCCAATGTCTAAGCGTGACACGTACGCTAGTCGCAGGGACTAAATAAAAGTACCACACAATTGTAAAATATACACACACACACACACACACAGACTTCACACAAGTCCTTTTCTCTTTGCACATCAACGCCAAGTTCACATGTCGCTTGCTGGGGGCGTCTGTTTCGCATATTGCAGTCAACACCTCGTCTCATTTACTTCCAGAGGGTAAATATATAAATAAAAGGAGAGCCGACATAATCAGAAATCAGTATGTGAGCCCCCGCCATCCCCGAAGACCCGAGCTCTCAGATCTTCTTTGTCATTTCTGGAGCTATGAAGCCAGTGGGCCCGAGGAGGTCACAGAGCTCAGGCCTCATCAGCAGGGCTAATTTGATTGTGGCGGAACAATGGTTAGTGTAGCCGAGCCTGGCGCTGGCCTGCTGACAAGGTGCATATTAATGGCTACAGTGCCCACTAGAGCGGCTTCGCCCTGCAGGGGAAGGGCACACTGAGGGTAGTGAGGGCTCAGCACCTTACATACTGCAGCCTACACTGCTGCAGTGGTCATAAAATCATAAATAGATTTATGCTTTGTTTACTCATGATACTATCCTCGTTTAATCAGTGTTGAGGAAGGAACCAGAAAAATCAGTTATTCAGTTTCTTACACATTGAAAGAGTAATTACATTACGATTACCCAGCAGTACTTGTACCTGCACTGTATCAGTATTATATCTGACTGTATAGCCTCCACACTTGAATATTTTGTATTTGAAACAAGGAGACATTGTGGTTTAAATGTGGCCTTTTACATTGTATGTTAGCAAACTATTGCCTATTTACACATACAGCAGTTACAAGGACACTAACATTCACTTGGAGTCCTGTTTTTCAACACCTGACGAATATAATTCCTATATTCAGTTTATTTTTACTCAGTTCTGTTTCAGTCCAGATAACTCCTGAGAAAAACATCTAGCTTTAGCTGCTAAATTTGTCCGTTTACTGTCTAGTGTTGAATGGGTGTCAAACAGGGGGTTAAAAAGAGCCTTTTCATATAAAACAGTTTCCTGCCACTGAAAACGAGGTTGATGAGAGAGGTGAGACTGAACCAAAACAGGTGAGCCGTCATAAAATCACCTAGTGACAGTCTGCACTCGGCCCAAGAGGAGAGGGAGAGACCCCAGTGCGGTTGGCAGAAGAGTCGTGGACTGCATGGCAATGAATTACAATATATACGTATTTGAATATATGTCTTGCTTTTTCCCTGATAGTCTCAATAAACTAATAAAAAGGTCACTAAGAGGGTCTAAAAAGTTGTTAAATTTAACAAGAAAGCCTCCAAACGCTAGCAGGGTTTGCACACCCAACCCTGATCAAAAACCAGGTGAGAATGTAGGCTTACCAGTGGCTAATGTTAGCAAATGAGCTAAGAACAAATAACAGGTAAATAAGACAACTTTTAGAAGGAATAGTCTTCCTCTTTTGGCAGAAAAAGAAGATTTAACTTGCATTAGTTGGACATTATAATAAGCCTAAACAGATGTATGGCAGCCGTTTAATGTAAAGAAATGAATCCCAGACAAAATAAAAGAGGCAAAGTGTTGTTCCCACTACATTCCTGAATGGGACACACATAATGAACACAGCCTAGCACAGCATCTTTCACTGAGAAGTGAGCATACTAATGGCTAGTGTAGCTTAGCGTAACCCCTTAGTCCAACAGTGAGGCATACTAATGTCGCTGAAGCCGAATGCGGCCCTGCCGCACCAAAGAGCATACTAATTACCACGGCTGCCCTTCTCTGTGACCTTGGCAGGTCACTTAGCAGTGTGATCAGTCCCTGACTCCTAATAAAGACACTTTAACAGGGTGAGCCACAAGGGCAGACAGCTTTTTCTCCTCTCTCCCTCACTCACTGTCCTTTTCATGGTGTGTTTTTGGTTTAAGAGCAGTACAGGATATGCTTTTAAAAAGGACAAATACATATGCAAAAAAACTGAGTGAACTGAGTGTGTCACAATGATGCTTGTCACAAATGTCCAAAAGCCTTCTTTTATTTATCAAAAGGGATTTTTATTGGAAGGAATCTATGTCTCTGCCCCATTTAGACGAGAGAGGCTACAACAGGTCTGGGGGAAATATTGGACCAACAAGAGATTATATATGATGTTACATAGTTATCCCTGTGGTATTAAGGGCCCTATCTTGCTGATCTGAAGCGCAAGTATCAAACGCAAAACGCAAGTAGCTTTGTGGGCGGATCTCGGGCTCTGTTGCTATTATGCCGGCGGGATAAATGACTCTTGCGCCCGGCGCAAATCTAAAATGGGTTGGTCTGAAGTAGCTACATTAGTCATAGGTGTGGTTTGGGCGTAACGTGCAATAAACCAATCAGAGTGTCATCTCACATTCCCTTTAAAAGCAGGCACGCTTGTTCCATGGCGTATTGCTATTATAACGGCGGATTGGCCAGGCACACGCCAGGAGCGGTTCACAGCCGAGGAGACCGACGTTCTCGTCAGGGCCGTGAAATACCGAGAAGTTACATTATTGACATGAAATAAATGTAACACAGCCATACAATAAATCCAAACAATGTAACGCAGTTTGGCAGGAAGAAGACCCTGGCCTCGGGAGCAGTGCGCACGGGCCGAGCAGTGCGCAAGGGCCAGCTGAGGAGGGAGCAGCGAAAACACCAAGGTGCAGAGGATCTAGACCCACTACACGCCGGAGGACCACCCGTTCCTGCAGCAAACCGGGTTTGACATATTAATGCCCGTCTTGACCGGGTGGCGATGTTGCTGCGGCCTCTCAGGCGCATCCCCTCAAGTCTGCGCCCTGAAAATAGCATCTGAATAAGCGCCACTGACTTTAGACTAGGTTTTTCCTGGTCTGTGGCGGAATTGTTTTCTGAAACAGCAAAATAACACCAGGGAACGTTTGCGCCGGAACACGCCTCCTCTTTTCGCTGAACCGCAAGTTCATTCCCTAATTTAAGGACGTGCGTCGGTGGAGGGAAAATTCCAATGTGCGTCGAGTGCAAAATAGGAATTATACAAGCGCCAGTGGACAAAGTCAATTGCGCTGAGTGCAAGATAGAGCCCTAAATGTCTTTCCACAATGCTCTGAATGATGTCTTAGAGGCTTTTTCACCTTGACAAGAGTAAAATCTGCAGGAAACACACAAACAACTTCATGGCACACAAAAATTAAGAAAAAGTATTTAGACCTTTTCCCTAACTAAAAGTAGTAACTCTCATATCTGCAACTAATCAACAGATCTTAATCCATATAAGGCATTTGGAATACCCTCAGTAGAACATAAATTCACTTTATATCAGTCAAATGTGATCACTTTCACTTACATCAGCACAGTGATTAAAAACTAGATGGAGTCCCACTCATCTACACTATGGATCAAGGAAGTCATGATGTGTCTTCAAATGGAGATCCACTCTGAATGGATCACTGAACAGAACCTGCCCTTCCCAAAAATCTGATGCCAAATGTCATACAGGAGGGGATATTCTGGGTTAGGGATTAAATTTTGATTATTAATTAAAATTTGATATCCAGATGCCAATTTTTCATCTCAGTTTCAACTTTATCTATCTAATCTATCCAGTTGTACGTGATGACAAATAGGTGTACCTGCATTCTGATCCCTGGTACATATTTATTCCCTGGCAAGCTGGCGACCCTGCGTGTACATGTGTTGACTCAAATAGTCGAGTCCTGTCAGGAAGTGGGCGCACTGTTCCTTTAAATTTGCATTTCTTTTTCATCCATCTCTCACGCCATTTCCATGTTTTCCCTCTCTCCCCAGCTTTACCTCCCCTCTCCGCATACACACACATACAATCACACACATTCTCTGTCCTTCTACCTTGATCCCTCTCCATTTCCATCCCCCCCCCCCTTCCATCTATCCTTCTCTCTAGTGGTGCTGGGTACACAGGTAGTGAAGCAGCAGGCGGTATGGTGGTGGATAATTACCTAGTGTTTGGAGCTCCCCAGGAGTCTGGGCCTACCGGGGGGGTGGGAGTGGAGGGGAGGTGGGGGGGTGCGTTCGAGGGGACAGCGACGAGCCTGGCTGTATTTATAATGCACTCTGCTAACACTACACTCCAACACTTAGCTAGTGGAAATGCGGGCCCAAATAAATGGGCTTTTGTTGCCACCTGAGAAGGAAACGTAAGAAGATGCACTTTTCATTTGCCTTTTTACCCCTCATTTTTCATGCCGCTGAGTCTCAACCATACCCTCCCTTTCCCTTCCTTTTTTCCCTGCCTGCTTCTCCCTCCATTTACCTGAAAATTCATCCTCAGACTGTTTTACACAAGGCAATTTTACACAAGAAAACACAGTGTAGAGACGGTTATCGCTGGGATTAAGATTGTTTGTTTGTCTGAGTGCGACTGAGGCTTTGCTGTGTGTGCGCCATGGGAAATATGATCCATAGCTGTCAAGAAAAGCAGATGAGGAGATGAACAAGTATTTATATAAATGCAGACACACATACATATAGACGCAGACCACCTTGGAAAACCTGGCAACCTGAGAACGGTCAAACAAATCCCTTAAAAAAAGGACATTTTGCTTGGTGATAACCAGCCAAATGAATGATGGAGGCCCCAGTTAACAACCCCACTCCTCCAGTCCTGATCCAGCTGAAGTGGGGCAGAGTGGGCCAACAGGAGCATCCGGTTGCCCAGTTGTCCAGGCTCCATTAGCCTAGAAGAGCCATCAGTGGGGGATTAGGCAGCAGCCCCTTTCAATCCTCATCCAGCGCAACATCCAAGCTCCCCTGCCTCCTCCTCCTCCTCCTCACCCCCATCCCTCGCCAGCTCTCTGAGCCCTAGCAAGGCTCTCCTGGCCCGGGCTGCAAGCTCGGCCAGAGCCCTCGTGTCTCTGGAGCCTCTGCCGCTCTCTGCTTTAGCCTCAGCTGCTGGAGATGTTGTCCCTAATTAACAAGGGATTAAGCCATCATCTCGGCTTGTAATACAGCCTGGATGGGAATTCCAATATGGATGCTAGGGGGGAAAAACAGAGCAAGAGGAGGGGGAGAGCAAGGGAGGGGTTGGACCCGGTAGAAAGAGAGAAAGAGAGAGAAACTAGTGGCGTTTAGCAGCTCAGTAAATTACTCTTGACCCGTAGGACTGAGGGGAGTCTATCGGCACGGCAAGCCGGCTGCCAATTACAACAGCTCAGGCCTGCCAAAAGTTTTATTGGGTGGAGGGCGGGGGCAAGTTGGAAGGTGATTGGTGTGCATATGTGTGTGCGCGAGCGTGTGTCTGTGCATGGGGGGGGGGGGCTCATTTTTAATGGCCTTTCACCATATTACTTTCTGTCAGGATTGGAAGTGTTTGCATTTGGAGGGATATTGACATAATTATGATGGGAATTTGGTGGAGGTTGAAAATGAAAATAGAACTTTTTTTTTTTCCTGCAGCAGAACACCACAAGCCACTGTGTTCGCGACATAGTTGGACATGTTTTATTCGCCATTGTCTCTTCTGTCTGCTGACACATTTTTATCTTCTTTTTCTGCTTTTTATTCTTCCTATTAGCAGCTACTACACAGGCTGTAATTAACATCATTCTCATTGTTTCTAAGGAGGATCTGCACAACAGCCCGCCAACATACAGTGATTGGTGGAAAATAACTGAGTACATTTACTCTAGTACTAAACTGTATTTTTATCATTTCTTTTACAGCACTTAACCCTTTAATGTGTTGGCATATGGCAACGATTTACTTTATCTCAGTTTCACTTACTTTGGTTGTGGAAAGAGGGTCTTTTACTTTGATAGTACAAAATACACATCACATCACGTGACCACAAAATCCTGTTTGCCATTCCTTATCTATCGGACAAGTGACAAAGAGAAGATCTGAGGGCTCCCAAAATTGACTAATTGTTCAATATTTAGGCAAAATTCTTTCCAGAAAAAAGTTGAAAGACTATCTGGAGTAAGTTAACTTTTATTTTTCATAAAGAAAAATCTGTTTATATGTGATAGGATTTGTTGTAAAATGTTAAAATGTATTTCTGTTTTCAATAAAAATTATGTTGTTAGTGAAAACTCAGATTTTATGATGCTTTCCACAACCCCCTTTAAAAATAAAACACTTAGTAAGTAATAAAAACACATTGTAACATTTTTATCATGTTTAAGTAATAATTCATGCAGAGGGTTAAAGCTGAGTGGTATGAGGAACATTACAACTTTTTCTCATCACACTTTTTTTAAATCATAACTTACACGTGTTAGGGATGGGACAAGACAAATGATCATCTGTTGCTTTTTCTCGGTCCATTGTGCAGATCTAAGAGACCTGCTATAATGTATTCTCATGGGATAAAATGAGTAGTGACTAATGGCTAAATATAGTACGATACTGAAATACCTCAAAAACTACAGTCAGTTATATCAAATGTTTGACACCACAGAACAACTTCAGTTTCAATAATATGGGCTTTGATCCACCCTAAATCTGATATTTAATGTGTCATATTAATGTTAAATGTATTTATTTTATTGTGTTTTAAAATGAAAATCACCTTTGTCTATTCATTATTAATAAGGTATGATGAATATGTAAGTAAAAAAAAGGATTGGACTGATCCAACCTGTGTTCTGTGGTGTCCATATTCTGCACATTAACACTGACAGAATCAGATCTGGTCCAATGAGTGTCAATAACTTCTAATATGATGGATATGATTAGCAACGAATGATTATCCAAACTAGTGATGAATCTGAAAAATTCCCCAATTAATCAATTATGTTTTTCTATAAAATGTCATTCAAACTTAAAACTATTCACCATTATAACTTTTATAAGTGAAAAGCAGCCCATGTAAGAGGCTGGAATCAGATGATGTCTGTCAGTTAATTGTTTCAGCTCTAGATATGATTTGAATGTTGAAATGGATCAATACTACATTTATGGAAACTCAAACTAAACAGCTTTCCCAGCTTGCACCTGTGATTTACTACCTCCAGAGGGTGAAGGCAGCATGGGTGTGCCTGTCGTTGAGTTCTTTTGTTTAATATTCAAGACAAAGCGAGTTCTTGTATAATTTTGTATAAAAATCATTCCCTACAAATATCAGAAATCTCTGATGCAATATTGCTTTCACTTGTACAGTTTATCAGCTTTTCTCTACTGTTATTGTTCTTCATTAAATATGATCTGAATCTATATCCATAAAATATGTCACTTATTCAGGCGTTGTCAGGGTCCCTTAAGGTAAAAGGTTGGGAACCACTGCTCTTCACTGCTGATGAAAATTTTTGCAAACAAAGTCCACACACACACACACACACACACACACACACACACACACACACACACACAAAAGTTTATAAGCCAATTGAATTTCTTGAATTAATAAGAAAATAAGATGGAGAGAGGAGATATGGAGTCAGCGGCTCCCAGTGTTGTATGTAAACCTACATTAAACCCCAAAAGTGTTGAGGCTGCCCAGCGAGGGAGAGCTTAACCCGGGAGAGCAGCCCATCGATCTGACCTACTTGGGTTGCATGAATGAAATGAATTTGTTGGAAAGACATTTGATTTATTATTGAGCGTCTGCCAGGCTGTACGTATGTGTATGTGTATGGTTTTAGGATCTTTTGTTGTGCCTAAAATTCATTCATTCATTCTTTCTTTTTTAATCACACACTTTATAATTATCCGTAACAAGCCTGAAATAGTGAGTTACTGCGTGCATCCTTCCTTTACTTTTGACATTCCCACTCTTTCCTTTTGGGTTGGGTCGGTCGGGGGCTCAGGGTCTTTGTTTCTGCTATTTTTTCTGTAAGTGTATTTTTAATGCTGGAAAAATAAAATACTAAAACAAACTGAGAGAGCGAATGAATGTTGAATGTGATACTTTACTACTTTACTATGGGCCACATATTGTAATAGTACTTTTAATTAACTTCCAAACCTGAATCAGCACAAACAGTGTGTGAACAGCAGTGTGCTCCCCTCAAACATTAGTGCCAGTTTTGGATCTTGTCTCAGGCACATCCTCCCGGGGAGCCGCCAGAGACCCTCTCCCGGGTTCACGCAAGGTTAAAAGGCCGCCAGCGCCCGAATCAATCCCGACATTTACAGATAAAGAAGTGTAAAGGCGCGGAATTCGAGGTGATGTGATCTGTGGTCTGTTCTTCGGCTCTCTTTACGTTGGCGATGCCCTCACAGCTGGGAGAGGTGGGGGTTGTGGAGGGAGGGTGGGGGGGGGGGGGTCCAGGCTTCCACTGTGTCTGTTTCTGATGTAAACTGATGCAACCTTCATTCAAGACAAAGCAACCAAGTGTGTGTGCGATCAGTGTCCACTATGAATAGCAATACACGCAGGAGTGTTTGGTGGCGAGTTGCACCGGGGTTTCATAAAGCAGACCTAATAATTGATGACACTGTTGGATAATGATCAAGCCAGCATGTTTGTAAGCGGGGGAGACCGAGGAGGAAGCGGTGACAGCAAGGGGGGGTGGAGCGGAGTGTGTTTGTGTGTGAGAGATAAACACAGTGAAAGTGGAAGAGACAGTGAGTGTGTGTTGTTTGTCTGTGAGGAGTTTGAGTAACTGAGGAAGACACTGAGGAATACTGAGTAATGGACAACAGATGCACACACACACACGTGTTCACTCACTCATATTTACTAAATTTAGATTTTCACAAGCTGATTGTGGCCAGAAGAATTCAGGATAACGATATTATCGCAATATCTGTAGAAAATTTGAAAATAATATTAATCAGCCAAATTCATTGTTTAACCTTTACTGTGTTTCGTCCCTTTTTTGGTAAATGACGTAAACGTACAGTGTGTAATTCCTGCCACTAGGGGGTCTCTCACATCAAAACAATAACAAAAGAGGAAGTTTGATGAGGTGGTGAAGCAGCGTGGGATCATGGGAGGATGAAGGATCCATGATCTTCCATGATCCCACGCTGCTTCACCATCAAACTTCCTTAATAACAGATTGCAACCGTTGAAATATTTAGGAGTTAGGATTCAATATTTCAATATTTAATCACAATTAAAATCACAATCTTTCCTTAACCCTGAACACCATGTGGGACAGGATGAGTTCTGTAGACCCAGACATCCTCGCGCCACCATTTCCTGCAGAATGTGTCTGTCGAAGCAAATTAGCAGCATGTGAACGTATTTTACAGGGAAAAGAGTTGACAGATTCACACACGACCATCTATTTAATCTCTGCCATGTAGGGTCTATGTCACCAATTTGAATGCATGTATGTATACATGTACACGTGTGTGTGTGTGTGTGTGTGTGTGTGTGTGTGTGTGTGTGTGTGTGTGTGTGTGTGTGTGTGTGTGTGTGAAAAAACATTTTCTGCTCAGTGATGCAGTGCTGGATTGATGTGTTCCCAATGAAGTGCAATGACAATTAAACAGTAACTGACCTGCTCTTTCCCTTCATTACTTCCCAGCTCTTCATGTTGTGTGTGTGTGTGTGTGTGTGTGTGTGTGTGTGTGTGTGTGTGTGTGTGTTGACAGGAAGAGTAACAAAGAGAGTCAGCATTTCCAGAAACATACACAGACATACAGTACATATGATATATGATGCAAAAATATACAAACACTCACCCAAAAAAAAGACTAATTTGCATGATCACACACACACACACACACACACACACACACACACACACACACACACACACACACACAGTTGTTCCTGGCTGATCAGTTACATGGTAAACACATCCAGCAGGTATAGACCTCCTGCCTATGGCGGATTGTATTCCTGTAAACATACATCCAGAATCTCATCGTGCCATTCTGTCTGCGTTTACTGCGTCTCTCCATTTTTGTTTCTTCTCTCTTTTGATTGTTTTCTTTCCCTTTTCCTTCTCCCTCTTTCTTTTTCTTTTTCTGCATCTTCTCCCCCTCTCACTGCCTCCCAACACACACACATAGGATACAAACATCGCCATTTTTTCCCCTCCTGCACAAGGCCCACCACATAGCCATTTGCATAACAATCTCCACTTGTTTTTCTGCTTAGATGGAATTCACAGCATGGTGCCGGCATGACTGAGACAGGGGTCATTGCTATGTATATCAGAGAGAGAGGGAGAGAGAGAAACTGAGTAGGGTAGGGAGAGAGAGAGAGAGAGCGTTTATGGCAGTGAGAGGGAGAGGGAGAGGGAGAGGGAGGGAGGTGGCAGTTGCAAAAATACACATCCAGACGCACAAACACTTCCCTAAAGAGACTCAGTGAAATACATCCACTGACTGATGGAGAGCGGTGGAAATACAGACAGGACGCAGATGAAAGCGTCTGACTGCGAACCGTCTTTTGAATGTAAAGCTACATTAAAGACACGACAGAAATAATTGAAGAAATCAGCCGCAGTGTCATCTGCAAATCAGACAGTACGTTCATCAGAACGTCTCCGCTGAAATATGTTTGCTATGATCTGTCGTTCACACTGCAAACGTTTCACTTCCTTTTGTGTCGTTGTCTTTACCTTTGATGTAAAACGCGTAGTGGAGGCAGCTCAGTTAATAACCATGCTAATGGACAATATTCACAGTCTCAATGTTCACCGAAATAGGTTTGTTAGCATTTTCAGGCTAAGCTTTAACTGTATTACTCACATTGGAAACACTGCTTTATGCTTGCATTTGCAATAGTAACATTAGCTGTAAAGCCCATAGCCAGTTAGCTAATAATGCTAGCAGTTTGCAGGTGATCCCTCAGAGCTAACGCTAAATAAAAAACACGCCCCGACAAAAGTGTCACTTGCTCACAGTGGTGGTCGTCGTTTATGGGACACTTCGCGTTAGCTCACTTTTGTGACGCGCTTGGCTGTTTGCACCACAAATGATTTTTCCGCTTTCCAAATAGACCTTTTTCACAGCAGCCATTTTAACATGAAATAGTAGGGTAAACACATCTGTTACCATTGATAGTAATAAAGGCACCATAACGTTAATTTGGCCACAGCACAGGCTAAAATACTACAAACATTTTCCAGGATATTTGGCAATTTTAATCAACTCCCAGAATTGAAACCGTAAAGTCAGGGTTCCCGTTCCTTCAAGAAAGTAGTAGTCTGAGTGAGGGGCTAAAATACAACAAGAATTTCCAGGATATTCAGTCATTTTAATCCATTTCCAGGTGTTTCCACGACTGGAATACTAGTGTCTAAATTCCCAGGGTTTCCAGGACGCCCAGTGTGTGTTAAGTATACAGTATGGATGAGTCTTTGTGTTTGCAGTGATGTGTATTTGTGTTTGTGTCATACACACATGCAGATTTAGACCCATGCCTACACACACATGCAGGTTATGGACACAGTCACGAATGGTGTGTGGACACATGCACAATGGTGAGCACAAACAGCAACACAAAGAAACTGACAGGGTGACAAAGTAGAAAGAATGACAGCAGGGAGGAAAACAAACAAGACAGGCGTGGGCGATCAAGGCGAGTTGGAGTCATTTTTTATCCTTTATTTAATCAGCTACTCTCACTGAGATCAACATTCATTCTCTTCAGAGAGACCTGAGAATCAAAAAGTTGACCCAAAAGTGACAAAGAAAATACACAAATGTAGTTCAGTGCCACGTTCCAGCAGAAATACACGGAACAAAAGGCAACTGCAGAGACAGCATTTCACTTTAAAACACAAAAATATCGTATTAAAAGGACTTTTTGTACATTTGTTCCACTTATGTAGAAACCTATGGGGTTAGAATGGGGAAAGAACATGGTACTCAGACCTCATAACCACCTAATAGCGTGAAGCTTTAATATGAAAACACATAAGCATCTCTAACACATCATCAAGCCACAACAGCATCTTTCCTTGATTGGCTGCCTATCCATGTCAGATCAGACTTTAAAATGCTGACTTTTGAATTGTAAATCCTAACCCCCTTCATATCTGTCCAATATCCTCTTGAGATAGTATAAAATAAGCCACAAGAACGTATTTGAACACTGCTCGCGTCTGTATTTGATAACCTGGGAATGAGAACGGGCTGTGTGTAGGAGAAAGTACAGCGGCCGGGAACCTTGAGAAAAACGTAGCGATAAAATCTAGAGCCAGTGTTCGGTTTGTCCATTGTGGGCTACTGTAGAAACATGGCGGTTCAACATGGTGGACTGTATAGAAGAGGACCCGCTCTGTAGATAAAACCACCTCATGATATCGTAATTATTACTTTTAGATGATTATACATTAATGAAAACATACCTAGGGTTAAGGTTGGAGCCATGTTTTGTAAAAAACTCGTCCATGAGCGTTCCAGGATAGAGGCACACGTCTGCTCTTTATCACGTGAAAACACTGTATTCAGTTATATTTAAAGTTGTGTTGTGTGAAGTTTCAGTGGGCATTTTGATGCTTTTTTGTCTATAAAGCAGACCACAGCTGCCGGTCTATCTGTCAGGGAGCATCATTCTCAGCAGATTAGTGATTTGAATAATAATAAATAATAAAAACTAAAAGTAAAGGCAGTAATTAACAGCCACTAATTCAAGACATTAAGCTATCAGTGCTAATGTCACTCAGCTAACTTATTACATTACACTGAACCAATGGTGTCCTTAACACTGCGGTTCATTTCTTCTTCGCACTCTTCATCATTCATCATTTTGTCTTGTACCTGATTTTAAGTAGGGGGTTCACGTTTTACATTTTCACTACCCAGCTCCTGAATCAATGGAAAATCAAAATTGAGTTTTTCTAAAAGCCTCCTCCCTTCCTCGTTCCCTTTTTCCGCAGTTGTCACTTTTTTTAAGATATGAAGATATGTTTCTCTGATAAACTGCGATTCCTCGCTCTCTCTAGGCACTGTAGTGTCGAGAAGAAATCTAGGTCACATGAGGCTATTGTGACAGAAGGGAGGAAGAGAAGAGGCTGGATTCTGCTGCTCATGTATGACTTGTGCCGTGTTTGGACTGCTGGTATTATAGTGGAAGTATTAGTATGGATGAGTTGGCAAACACGGCCGGTAATAAGCAGGCTTTTACGCACACATGGATGCACAGACATTTTATTTTTATTACAGCAGATTAGTATGGACACGCTGGCAAGTGTGTGCATTCTTGAATGCACAAACAAGGTGGGTATTCTCCCTTATACAAACAATTTAAACTCGACTATTACAAATCTATTGTGTCTAAATCACCTTCCCTGGTTGCTTCTCACAGGAGAATTTTCTTTTACCAATGTAATACAAAAGGTTTCGGCATTACTTAATATTAACCATTGAAACACCCTTTTTATAGCTTCAAAAAACTAATCAAAACCGTAGAGATCAGAAAAATGAACACTTGAACAAACAGCGTGATAAGAACAACTAAAATGACAGAAACCATCTTTCGGAATTTTTATTTTAAATTTTTTAAGCTTGGAGCGGGCTCTATACTGCAGTTAGCCACCAGGGGACGATAGAGATGTTTTGGCTTCACTTTCGTGGAGCTGTCATGTTGTCCATATATGTCGATTATTAACCAAAATGATTAGTCAATTAATTGATTGATTGTAATATAGCACATGCATTAAGAATTATTCAGATGTATAACTGGGCATATTATGATTAATATAAAAACAAACATTTTAAAAATCCTATACAGCATTATAGGTCAGTGAGGCTTACGTTTTTGTAATGACATAAAGTCAAATTCAAGAAAATTAATCAATGGTGCAAACTGGAATTACAATTCTCACAAAAAGTTAGGGATATTCCACTTTCGGGTGAAATTTAATGAAAATGTAAAAAGTTGATGCTACAGTGATATTATATCATGAAAGTAGGGCATTTAAGTAGAGAAGTTCAAATTAAGATCACCTGGAAAGCTTATAGTGCATTTTATGTACATTCTGAAATTTCATCCGAAAGCCGAATATCCCTAACCTTTTGTGAGTAGTGTATATCGCCAATACTTCATGGACAGACTGCCTGTCGTGGCTGTGTGCACTACCTTCCTTTTGTGTTCAGAAAGCATACACTCCAGCATGTTTGCTTGTGTGTGAGTTGTGAATTATGTGTATTTCTGAACACGTTACACGCTACACTCTCTGATTTCCTATCATACACACAACCATACATAAATACAAGCACCTGATTGTGTACATTGTGTGTGGGACCTGTGTGTGTATTTGATGTGGTCAGCAGTAGTTAAAGCACCAATGTCCAGCCTTGGTCGTAACATTGAAGTTGGGTTGGGGGGGTTGCTATGGTAATAATTAAAGTAAGGACCTTGCAATGGGAGCTTCTGTATGTTATAAGCTTTCCTCTATTGTCACATCCTATCCTACTGACCTCAGAGGCTATCTTTGGAGTTTTAGAAAAAAACCTTTAGAATTCCCTACAGCGCCCACATGGTCTGCACACGCGATCCTCGGACGCAGGCTGGTTGCAATACATCCCTACCAATACCTGGTGTTGACTGGAGCCAATACAGCAATGCATTAATCCAAACTTGCTTTCAAGAGAAAATTATGATGTCGGATGCCAGTGACACGTTAACGCCAATGTACGAAAGAGGGACATTTGACCCCCCAAAGATTGTCATTCATTGATAGTTTCAAGCTTATACTTTTCTGTGTTCAATTACACTAGCCAGCTGGAGGCAGGATTCATTTTACCCGTACTGGCGTACCCAAAAAGACACAATAGAAGAAGAGGAGGCAAAAGGGGCAGAGGGTAGGCCGACTGATAAGATGAATGGTAGCATGTCAAACGAGGTAGGAATGGTAGTGGTTGCTGCACTCTGGTCGTCTGGAGTATTAATAACTAGGTTAATTTAAACATGTTCGACAATGTTGGCAGGATTTACAGTGCACCATCAAATCTAAAATCTGAGTCTGTGGATGCTAATACAGCTAGTACAAGCAAGAACATGCAGGACACGGATATTAAACACTTTTTCCAGCCGCAACGTAGCTACAACTCGACAGGGTCTAAGGTAATAACAGCAGAAAGGCTCTTAGATATGCTGCAGTCTTTAAAGCTAATTACTAATTTTCTGTAACACTGTTGTTGTCTCTCTCTCACACACACAAATTTTTTTAAATTTCTCAAACATGATTAGTTAAACATTAGAGATCTTATACAGTGTACACGTACGGTTATGTGATTATTAATCAGACGTCAAAGGTCCAATGTCAAACATTTGGGGGGATCTAATGTCAGAAATGGAATATTATATTCATTGGTATGTCTTTTTCAGTGTATAATAAAAATGGTTTTGTTTTCGTTATTTTACCCTCAACAGGGGTGATGTCGCGCAGTGTGATTGGTTGATGTCTTAATTTGTGGTGTGAAAACTCAGAGAAATTGAAAAAATATGAAGTTGCTTTTTACGCTGCATAATACTGTGTGTGAAAGTATTTAAGACACAGTTTGAAAAATCTAAAGAAAAATGTAGTAAGATATCTAATTATTCACCTGAAATAAAACTCCCCAAGTGTGTAAAGGCCTTTAGAATGAAACGTTTATATATCCACCATGTTAAACTGTCATGTTTCTACAGTAGCCCAGAACAGTCAAACCAAACACTGGCTCTACATAGGGACTTGTTCTTTGAAAGGCGAGCAGTATTCAGTTGGTTGCAAACTGCAACTTTACCACTAGATGCCACTAAAACCTACACACTGGTCCTTTAAGATGTAGATAAACGCTCTCAAAAAAGAAGCATTTTTTGACTAAGAATCAATGTATGATCTCCACTCACGGTAAAAAAGTCTGTTTAAGATTGAATCTAAAATATGCATTAGGTAGGCACTCCTGAGGAGGAAAACACCTGCATTTGATCCCTAACAAACCAAAAACAGGGCTGTACAGTGGTTCAATGGGGACTGACTATGTTTCTTTCAGATGCAGAACTTTGTGAACTCTTAATTACCCTTAAGTGTGAATGTCTGTATGTGTTAGTGCTGGCAATACCTTGCCAATGCATGCTGGGATAGGCTCCAGCAATCCCTCGACCCTAAGCAGAATGAGTGGTTTAGAAAATGGATAAAAGGGTTGTATTGACTGGGAACTCTGAGTTCAGATGTTGTAAAACACATCAATAAATTCCCGGCCTTTAGAGTAGTTTACTGTATACCAGCCACTTGGTGCAGTATTCAGTCTGGGTCCTTGATATGAAGAGAGAGGCTTTAAACAATGATGGTGTTGACTTAAGCACATATACAGCCCATAACACTCAGTATATAGAGTAAGAATGTACATACTGAACTGTAAGAGGACAGAACAGTATTAAAATTCCTTTAGTGAAACACACTTTGCATTCTCTGCCAGTGTCTAAAGCCTGAGCTCCACAGCATAGCTCCACATAGCATGAAATTGTTAGCTAACATTTTTTATAAATAGATGTCATTAATTTCTGGGAGATATCCGTGTATATTGCTAATGGGAACTGGTGGGGGATCCTGCGTTTGAACAACAGGATTAGTGTAACACGCAGTGACTGAAATATATTAGGGGCTCTCATTTATAAAAGGAAAACACTTCAAATATCGTTCAGAGGAGTACTGGTATGTGTGTGGTTGCCCTTGGAATTAATATTTAATGTATTGTTGAAAATCCTCCAGTACGGTTGGTATAAAACCACATCGGCGGAGAGGTCAAGAGGTTAACGGAGAGAACTGGACCAAAGGGCTGCAGATCACCTTGAGCCCAAGGCTGCTGGCCAAATCATGGGAAAGTTATTACAGTGCAGTGAAAAACACTACAGTGTTGTAGTATTTTGATTTGGACAGATATATGAGTTACAAGGTTGAGAATGGAAAAAGAGGAGACTCTTATTAAAGAAATATCCAAAAAGCAGAATGTTTTCAGAAAAAAAGTCCACAAAATAACCAAACCATAACCATCATGGCGGGCGGTAGTAGTAAGAGAAACTATAGATCTGTAATAACTAGAGGTAGCCGAGCCTCCTGCGTGTTTTAATTCCCCTAACAGAGCCGTTTGCCTCAGTGCAGGGTGGGAAGGAAAAGGCCTTTTAATGGAGATACACTCAGAGCTGATTGCAGGTCATTACACCACCACAGGGAGAGACCAGAGGAAGGAGCTTAATGGTGGAGGGAGAAGAGCGCTCGTAAACCATCACACACACACACACACACACACACACAGTGGCAGTGAAGTATCAATGGGTGCTTCCACACACAGGCAGTGACACACACACACACACACTCCTCCAATGTGTTTTTTTTTTTCATGATTATTCTATCACGGTAGAGTTTGTTTAAGACCCCATTAGAATCAAAAGGGCGACAATCTTCTTAATCAAGCTTAATTTATTAAAACATCAGCCGGCGCTATTAACATTAACAGGCTGAGGCAGACAGCGGGAGGCGGTGACAGAGGGAGAGACAGAGAGAAACAAAGAGATGGAAGGAAGAAAGAGGAGCAGTAAAAATGGAAAGTGTCACCCCTCTAGTTTTAAGTTGTTGTCTCCATTTTGGAGCTAAACGTTTACTGCTGCTTTTCGCACTGCATTTCCCAGATATCACTCTGTTTCTCTAATGAAAGAAACAGGCGAGTAGTTTTGGCCACAAGCTATAATTTCTTGATATTTTGTCCTTTGAGTTTTGGTTTTAGCAACCTGACATTTAACTCCGACAGTTCAGAAGCCTACCCATGGTATTTTTAACTTTTTGGTGGACAAAACTTTTATCAAATCACAGGTTTTAAGCACACGTTGATGGTTTGACTGATGAGCAATGGATGAAAAGACTGCTTTGGAGATCCTGAATGATGACGAGGTGCAAACAGTCACTGAAAGAATGGAGTTGAGCTCCTATAAGAAGGGGATAAAATCATACATCTGTGGACCTTTAACACATTACCACAGCCTTTATTTTAATGACAATGCATTTTTCAATGTAAAGACTATCAGGCATTAAGCAGTAATGAGTATTATTTCCGTTAATGTAACGTTACAGTAAATATTACTCTATTCTGTATTGACTGCTTGCTCTGTATTGGATTTACATCTCAGTGATGCATCCTCCCATTTGTGGAGCGCTACATAACGCACCTACTTTCATATGACACCAAAAAGAGCAGAATTGCGTTCTCCCTTTGAGTGATGGGTCTCAGTTGGCATTTAATAAAAACTTTGTTGCGGTATCGTCGGGCGGGTTTCTAGTTGTTACGATCTAGTGGGCTGCTGTGTGTGTGAAAGTGTTGGAGTATGTAATCACTCTCTGTCTGTCTGTCTCTCTCTCTCTCTCTTTCTCTCTCTCTATTATTCATCTCCACCCCTAACAGTTATTTTAAAGACCCCCACAAAGCTCAGATTATAACTCGATCACTAAATGCAGCCTAATTTTTGAAGCCTTTTTTTTTAACCACACTTCAAGGCTCAAGGGTTTATTTGTCTTTATACAACACAATATTACACAATGAAATGAGGTTGTATGCTACAGACGAAGAAACTGTGTGAACAGATATTCAAATAGTTAAATTCAAAGAGTATAAACAGTAAACTGGGCAATGAAATAGAAGAAAGAATCGAGGTATTACCAGACCTCTTGTCTTTACTGACAAAGTTTGAAGTTTCATGATCAATAATGCTAATGTCACTGTAATTATAAACCTAATCAATCACCACCATTTCAAAATTTACAGGTTTTTTTTGGTGTAATAATATTGTTGATTTTAAAGTTTTTAACATCAATAGAAACAGTTTGCTATAGGAATGCTATGACTGTGGCTTTCTGTGCAATTTACAGTCTGTAATATACAAAAACTACTTTATTCCATATAAATGTGTTTAAAGTGTCAATAAAGGTTTTTTGATATCCACCATAATTGTCTTCCTAGCAGAGCAAAGAAGACTTTTAAAGAGCATTTCTATTGTCTGTTACTACTCGTGCCGACCACCAACGTCTTCTTCTGTGAACTCCAAGAATAACCAGAAATACAGAACACATCATCTGTTTATCAAAAGACTGAACCAGAATTCATAGAGTGCAGTTAGACAAAAACATATTTACCTTGAGCCAATAAAGCATGCCCCAAACTCCTTGACATACAGTACTGCCTACACTTTTAATTTGAAATAATTTTCCCTGCACTCCAAAGTAGAAGAATAATACAGAAGACAGGGGAAAGGTCGCTAGTAAACCAATTTTTCTACAAGGCTCTCTTTATACGCTCACCCAGCCAACTTCAACGCTCTTCCCACTAAGTACTAATGCTTCTTATGTGTATTGACACACACTGTTGACAAGTCAATTCAATTTACCTTAGGAAAATGGTTAGTGTTTTTATTAGGTTAATTAGCTAGCCCC
>NW_026136702.1:1375000-1576795 GCF_905237075.1 Dicentrarchus labrax
ATAAACAGGATAAATATTAAAATGTCACAACGTCGTTTCAGTGCTTTTTGGATCGACACTCTTAAATCCACCGTTCCTCCAGATTCGACTGGGGTTTTACCGGACGCGGGCAGTCCAGTGAATGATAATTTCTTCTCAGCGGGGTATCTGTGATGAAAGGGTCCAAATGACTGTGAATGTGTTGTTACTTCTTTCTGGACGCATGTGTACAATGAACAGGGTTGGAGATCCAGTGGTCTTCAATATAGTCTGTTTGATAAATCTTTGTTTTCTCCTCCAAATAAAAATAATAATAATAATAATAATAAAACCAGGAGGTTTATTAAAAACCAGACCTAATTGTCTGACCACTTCTTGGCAATCTGTGTTTTAGCATTGTGTCGCAGATTCACAGAAGTACATCGAATAAAACCCAAATAATAAACCCATTAAAATACAAATGTCAAAGTTAAATTCACTGTTTTTGGCAACAAAGTTGAAAACACAACATTGGAATATAATCGCGTTATGAAGTTGCTACAGCAATGTGTTTTCTACTGTGGCCTCCTGTGGCCTAGTGATTATACACTAATGAAAACATACAAGTAAATATGATATTCCATTTCTGCCATAGATCCTCCTAAATCTTACACACTGGACCTTTAATAAATTATCCAAAACAGAATAAGACACTGTGGTAGATTTATTTTAACATTATAAGCACATCTAACAAATATGTTTATTATTATAAACAAGATAAAGTGCAAAAAATATATTTTCTAAAGCTTTTTTTTGCTGAAAATGAACTACTAACTATTCTTAACTAGCTTGGAATATTTTCCTGAATTCATTAAATATATTAAAGTTTTAGCTGAGTAAGTGCTACTGTCCCTTCACCATGTCCATGAGTGCGTGTGGAGTACGTGTGTCTGTGTAAGCATACCACATTTAGGCCATAATCTGTGCCCTGTACAAAAGGTTAATCACAGTGTGGATTGGAAAGACAGTTGATGCACCAGAGAACAGTGTGTTCTGTCTGTTTGTCTGACAATGACAGCGACACAAATAACAACAAGAGCATTTTAATCCCACCTCAACACGCTTCCTGCCCTGCCCTGAGACTTAACCCGGTTAGGCCATTCCACACGCATTATTAAATAGTTCAGCTTTTTAATTTTTTTTTATTTTTAATTCTAGTGACCTTCTGGCCTTTTGTTTAATGCCATGATGGGGCCACATTCACAAGAAATATCAAAAGCTAACACCCACCCATAAAACATACAGTATCCCCCCACTTTCCAGTTTGGATACTCCATACATTCACTTATCCAACTCAAACCAAGTTTAACAACCAGAGTTGACCAAAGAGCTGTACAAATTAAAGTGCAAGGCACAGCAATAGCGAATAAAGGACTAAAAAGGAGTAAAACGCCACACAACACCAATAAATGACAGACAAACTATATATAATATCAGGTATCAAATGTGCACAAGGTAAAATAGAAACAGAACAAGACTTGTGAGAGCAATTTAATACAAAATAAAACCCACCCAGCAACCAAAAGTCATTCAAAACATGTACGTCTTGAGTTTTGTCTCAAAAGTGTCAAAGGAGGGGCAGCGTTTGAGTGAAAGCTGAAGGCTAATCCAAAGCTTTGGAGGCATGATGCTGCTCTGAGGATCTGAGGGGCCTGGAGTAGAGAGGTGCCTGTGCATGTATGGCTTTAAAAACAAATGAAAGAACCTTAAAATCAATCCTGTATTTGACAGGTAGCCAGTGCAGGATGCAAGTACTGGTGGTGTAAGGCTGTCACTTTTCCTGGTACAGGTAAGAAGTCTCGCTTCAGCATTCTGCACTGGCTGCAGGCGAGACAAAGAGGACTGGCTGACACCCAACTACAGCGAGCTGCAGTTATCGAGCCTTGAGGAGATGAATGAGGTGGCAGTAGTTGTTCAGTATGGTGAACTAGTGAATAGAGGGGAGTATCCTTGAAAATATTGACCCTGCCTTAGTGTCACTGAACAAGCTACTGAAACCCTAACGCCTCAAGGGCCGCTTTATTGGAGCTGAACCTGACCTTTGACCTCCCTGTGGAGGGAAGTTATCTACTAATTTGAGGTCAAATGTGTTCAGATATTTCTCAGACCTCTGTGTCCCCTTTTCCACCACATTAGCTCTGTTTCATGAACCGGTTCATTTCAAGATTCTTGCAACCTTGGTGTTATCTAGCGAACCAGCTTGTGCTTCCACCAGTTCTGAGTGGAACCACAGTAATCGTATGCATCATCAACAGAGTAACGCTGTTTGATTCCAGATGGGAACCAACTTTTCACCCTCCCAACAAATTTATTTTTGGTTGAAATATTCCAAATGGTTAAAAACTAGGTGCTTGATTCCCTGTTGGTGGAAAAGGCCTATGTGTGATGTGATGAACAGGGCCTTTTGTCAAATTGTGTACAACACCTGAAATTAGGCATTACAGTTCTGGATTCTGGTTCTGGAGGTGCCTGAAAATTTAAAAAAATGTGTTCATTATGCATATTTGCACTGATAATTCTGCATCCAAATCAGAAATATAAATTAGGTTCAAGACTGACTGAAGATATCACATATCTGTGTCTAACCTCTGGCTATTGATCATTAGGGGGTCAAACTGTGTTGAAAAAGGTGTTGAAGACTAGACGTATAGCCGGGGGGGAGGTCAAAACTCTGATTCCTATCCCCAAAGCTGGGTGTGTGTGTGTGTGTGTGTCCTCCAGTAGGACATTGATATTCACATCAGTGACCTCTGACCTGTAAAATGGCACTTGTTTAAGAGAGGAAACCTTAATCTTGAAACTGATAGTGCTGGTGTTGGACTGGAGCTTATAAAGTTATACTGGAGGGATAAACACTTCCAATATTGGGAGAATGGTTTTATATTATAAATAGTTTTATATTTTTTCCCTGAGTTTTGTTTACCAGTATGGTGGCTGTGCTTTCCAACCTTGGTAGGGAGGCTAAAGTGGTTGTTTCATACTCAGATACTCTCTAATATCTGTTTGCATCCTACCTGATGAATTGCTAAGTTAAATAGAAAGAATTGTGTCTGAATCACACAGCCACAACAGGAGTTCCACAAGGCCACATCCTGGGCCCACTCCTCTTCTTTATTTAGAGAAGGAAGCTTAGTATCACCATACACTTACATGTCTTGTCTTACCATTGCTATGCTCATAACACCCAGATATATATATGGAATAGATATCGAGGTACAACCTTAAGCTCAACCTGGACAAGACTTGTTTTCTTACTACTGTGACTCCCTCCTTCCTGGAGCCCCTGCGTAAGTAATCAGACCTGTGCAGCTGATATTCAACCTGACAAAGTTTTTCCACTCGGCTCCTCTTCTCTGTGCAGTACACTTCCTGTTGCTGCTCACATCCAGTTCAAAACACTGGCCTGCAGGGCAGTGAAGGAAACCGCTCTTTCCCACCTCCAAGCCATGGTCACACCCTACACCGCAGCCCGACAGTGGCGCTCCTCTGCTTACCCGTCCCAACACTCAGAGGACCGTGGGGTCACTCAGTGCAGTCAAGACTCTTCTCTGTTCTGGTCCCACAGTGGTGGAATGAGCTCCCCACTGAAGTCAGAACAGCAGAGTCACTGTCTATGTTCAGCTGCAAACTAAAACCCACCCTACAACCCTTGCTATCCCTTTCATATGTCTCATTTCTTAAAGTAAAACAAGCTCGAAGGTAATGTAATAAGAGGTCCGTTGTGAGAATCACATGTATTTAACAAGATACCATTTCATTAATTGTCACCAAAGTAAACGTGTGAATTAATCCTGATATTGATTTATGGTGGTATTGCCCAGCCCTAGGCCCGAGCACATGATTCACATTGATTCACACGATTCACACATTCATTCATACTCAAATCATCTAGTGAGGCTTTGTGCAGTGCATTTGTTATATTTCTGCACTTATTTATTCTGTTTTTTCCTGTAATTTGTCACCCATCTGTGTCTCAAATACCGAATAACATTTAGTGCACCATCTTGACAGCTTCCCTAAGAGCTTTGGAACCCTTCCTTGAATATAATAAATCAGTGGAATAGTGACAAAGCAGAGCCACATTGCAAGTTGTTTTCAGTTGGACCAAACAACTACCCAACTTTTCTTTTCTCTCTCTTTCACCTCGCAGCATCAATTCCTCAGTCTTCCTCTCTCCTCCCTCTCTAACACTCCGGGCCTCCTGCAGCTCACAATCCCTGGACTAATCTCCACCGGTTCAATGTTGTTCAATTAGATTCCAGTTGACATGCATTGGAAGTAGGCAGTCCTCCTCGTAATTCAGCCCTCTTTATAGCCAATCTATTTTTTAATAAAGGTTCAGAGGAAAACATTAAAGTATTGATCTTTATTTATCGACCTCGGCCCAAAGCATAGTTAAAGCTGACACAAATCAATCAAAATAAATTTAAAATGATGATAGCACATAGGAGGAGCCTGGCCGCCTGTTTCGGGGAGTAATTAGGGGGCTAGGCAGAGGGAACCCAAGGCAATAAGAGTAACAGTAACACGCGCGCACACACACACACACACACACAGCCGTAGAGCGAGCTGCAGAACTGTTTAGCAGGCTGCAGATTAGAAATTTGTTTTGTATTAAATGAGACGACTAAGAGGCAAGGTTAATGAAAGGGCACGGCACTTTGGGGCCGTAGTAATCCACTGAAACCCTCTCTTCACTGAATCTAATGTGCAGCCCATCCACACATACACACGTACACACACAACCCCGTAAGGCAGCCTCCGGGACATCCTCTGCTTAGCAAAAACAATGGGTATTAATTTTAAAAAGTGAGCGAAATGGCTGGTTGATGCTTGTGTGTGTGTGTGTGTGTGTGTGTGAGAGAGAGAGAGAGACAGAGAGTCAACTAGCCCCAAGTGCATTAACTGATTTTAATCTGCCTGATGATGTCCACTGAGCGGAGAGGTCACAAAGTGTGTAGGTGTACCCGAAGGACTTAACTGCGTGTGGAGAGGAACAGCGGGGCATTTTGGGACAAGCCACGAACTGGCCTTTCCTCTGCTGCCCTCTCTTGCACGGACAGCAATCAAATCATCGGAAATGTTCGTCCAAAATGTGTCATGTCGTAGATCACTATTGTGTGTGTGTGACAAAGTGTGTGTTTAGTGTCCAGAAGTGATGCTGATATTTACATCAGCAGGACTGCTTTTCAAGCTGAGCATCAAGGTCACACAAGTAATGTCAAGACTTCCAGAGGTTTCCATGAAAACATTTAAAGGTTTAATATCGTACCATATCAGTCACTAAAAGATAGCCCAATGAAAAATATATTAGAATGATTATTTTCAGTGTATCACGAGTAAAACCACACAATGCAATCACAGCATGTCATTTAATCTAATGTTAGTGATTGTAGAATGGCTGTAAGTCCTGCACATACGTATTTCCCTGTTCCCAACATCATCTCTTTGTGGCCCCTGACTAGGAAAACAGTGTCAGTAGGAATGTGTAACGAGTGCCGCCTTAAAAATGGTCCCAGTTGGTCAGAACTGGAATACCCAGGATGTTTAAACAATATTCATTAATTCATTTGAGATTAGGTATTTTCAGTTTTCATTCTGTTAAATTAACTTTTTTTTCTACATGTAGCCAAGTGGCAGCCTCTGCGGCTGAAAAATGAAGCAAACACAGAAGTAACAAAACTGCAGTTCCTCTAACGGCTACTAGAGGCTGGCTCCAGCAGTGAGTCAATCTCCATAAGGCCCCATATGAAACTGTCCAACTTTACAGCAGAAATAAACATGTTTACAGCCTTTTGGTCTCGAGAGATAATTTGTTTGTTTTATTAAGGCTTAAAGTTATACATAATTAAGGGTGTGGCCGCTTTGAGTGACAGGTGGGAGGTGGCTGTTTCAGTACCATTTTAATTTTTTATGCTGTCTCTGGGAACCATCTGTTATTGATGGCACATTTATTACGTTCAGACAAACAATCTGAAATGGCATTGTAAAGGAAATCTCATGACTAACAGATTACGTTATGTATCTGGCAAGATGCAAAATGTTTCTGCAATGAATTTCACAAGAAAAAAGCAAAACTTCAGAGAAACATCAAGAAGGACAATGATACATAATTGTATGTAATATAGTATTGTGAATAGTCTTTCTTGCTTTAATTTTTTCAGTCATCTGGTGAACTCAGATTCCCTTTCAGGGTCCCTACCGCCAGTTTGGGAATCATTGTTCTAAGCAAACAGAATCATTTAAGGAATTTAGTGTTTAGTGCAGAGTTTAGATTCTGGATCTCTTCTCCACCTGGCTTGAAATAAACATGCATCTGCAACTTAAATTAAGGTTTTTTCATTCTTTCAAAGGAAAGGAAGAACATCTTTTGCACTACACTGTATGACAAGCTCACTTTTGAGCACCTAATAAAATATCCCTGAAAAGTCAAAATGTATTAGCTTTGAAAAATGAATTGATTGCAAAGATTTTGTTGTGCTCTAGCGCTCCTCAGGCTCCGCATATGATGTGATGTGATATGAACTGTCCTGCCATGTACTCATACTTTACAAAATCCCCATCTGTCAGACTTTCCTGGGTTAGACACTGAACAGATGGGAGTCTGGAACCTGCTGTATATGTACTGAGATGAGAAAGTTTACTTAAGACGTAAAATATACCTTTGCTTCCGGGAAAGGAAATGTGTCCACTCCTTTCTTGCAGTAATTTCTGCATAACAACTAACTGTTATACTGATGTCATAAACTGTTTAATCCAGGTAATATATGTCCATTGACCACAAAGTACATTCACTTTACAGGATACAATGAAGAACCTGAATCTTAAATACACCATTGTTATGACAAGAAAAACTCAACGTTACTCTGACAACTCTGGAGTTTGTTACCTCCCGTAGTCCAGCCAGCGCACTTCTGTCGGCTCCATGGAACAGTCAGTCTGCAAGTTTGGGGGGTTTAATGGTGGGTCCCAGGGGGAAAAAGAGGATGGAGCCGGAGAATAATCACTTTCTGTAGAACGGGTGGACTATGAAATGCATGTTTTTTTTACTAGTTGATGGGTGTTTTATAAGCTTATTGATCACTCTCAATGCTGGTTGATGTAAACCGCAGTAATACTGGTGCTCCAGCACAGGAAAGTCGCCACAAACTCCAGATCTTAAAACTAGAGATTTACCTGGCAGCCTAATTTGACTGTAACTAACTTGAATGTAACATACATTCATATATATGTAAAAGTCCTGCACTCCAGCATATATAAAAGTAAGGATGATGCTACATTTTATGAGCTTTCACTTAGAAACCATATGTGAAATGCACAATTCAAATCAAAATCTCAGAGTTCACTGATTTATATCTTATTATTTATCACAATGACAAAATCATAACATGTAGTAAATCATTGTTTCTTATTACACTGTTGAGTTAATTAACTGGTTTAAGGCAAACAATGAAGGCATGACAGATACTAGTTCAATTAACTGAATGGAATTGGTACAATTGATTAATTTAATTTACCCAAGTTACCTTAACAATAAATACCTGGGTTACTTTACTACTTTAGTTAGTAAATCACACTCATATGCTGCATTTCTCCAAACTGATTTAAAATGTGTGAACAGAATTTATTTGAATAAAATAACTTTAATGCATCTACTTTATACAAATGTTACCACCAAGTTGAATTTACTCAGTTTTCTTCCACTAAAGCAAATTATTACATTACCTGTCAAAACAGCTGATTTATAATTAACTGATTATCAAAACAGTAGCCAATTAATTATTACTTATGTGAGTAACATCAAATCTTTACACTTCATTAATAATTATTTGGATGCATAATTGGACTTCACAACAACTTCAATTTTTTGTAATGATATAAAGTCAACTTCAAGAAAATGTGTCAATGGTTCGACAGTATTCTTGGCACCTGCTGATTGGACTGTCTCTGGTCAGAGAAAGAACAAAAAAGGTCTAGTGCAGTGTTCATCTTTAAAAAGGTGGTAAAGCTCTATGCAGACACCCTGCAGCCCTTCAAGACCAACACCTTCACTTCAAACCCTCCATTCATCTTCCTTCTTTTACTTCACATATTTCTTTCTCCAAAAAACAAAATCTCGTCATGTTCCTCCACCGAGGAGCCACCAGCAAGCCAGCCATTTCAGCCTGGGCGAGATATTAATGACTTTACAAGGACCTTCCCGTTCTAATTATGTCGAGCAACTGCTGTCTCTTACTGGGCCACGGCTCCCGGGGGAGAACACAAATCTACCAGGCAAGCAAAACTCGCCTACTTTTGACAAAACACTCAACACGCGAGGATACAAATAACGCTGGCCATCCTTCATTACCACCGCTGCGACGTCGCCGGTGAGATTAATATCGCCGCCCAGCGTCGCCACCCCAAATTTAACCTGAAAAATACTCGACTTTGGCATTTAGACAACGGCTATTAGCGAGGGGAGGGTTGTCGAGGCGCGGGGAGGAAGCTCAGCATCCTCGAGGGGAGATCTTGTAAGAGAGCTCTGAATACTGTAAGTACAATTAAACTGATTGGATGTGACCTTTGTGTAGACTGAACTATTTAACATGTTCATGAAAGTTTCTCCTCCGTGCTGACATTTGAACAGTGACACTGACAACAGAAACTCCAAACGATTGGAAGGAGGCTCTGACCCTTCCTGCTCTTCACAGAGTGGAGAAATAGTTGAAACATGAGCCTCTTACATGATATATATTTTAAAATAAGTGGTAGTATTATTACAGATTTTTTAGGTTTTGCGTGGTTTGTGAGGTTTTTATCGTTACTCTATGACTCAATTTGAATCAAAAAGTACCGGTAGGTTTTTCCTGGTGTCTGATGATGTAAGATAGAGACAGGGTATTTGACCATGAATCTTATAGCATCAAAGTCTCTTATTTTACGCAGTAACATAATCTGGATCCATATCTGATCAGCACCGCCTAGTTTGACAGTTTGATCTGAGTTTGGTGCGTTGAGCTGGACGGACTCACTGAGAATGAGCTGTCAATCACAAGGTACTGTAGCCCTGCCCTAAAGCATACCCTGCTTTATGGTCTGTTATACTCTAAATGGGACCATCAGTTACTAAATGAACATCATGCTCTATGGAAGAAGACTGAAACTAGAGATTCAGACCATAAACTCATTAGGAAACTGTTTACTGAGCTCATAAATCAAGAGAGAGGTCGGCTCTTTTCTCCATAAGACTGCATGCTATCGATTGTTATTGCAGCCAATGGAGCTGCCACCTGCTGGTCATTACATAGAATGCAGGTTTAAGACACTTCTGCATAGGCTGAAGCTCTGTCTGTTATATAGACTGTCAATGTTCTAGACAACATTGTTATTACCAATAGGAACAAAGCCAAAAACTATGAAAATAAAACCCAGATCTAATAAACCAGAATCATTACTAACAGTTTCAGTCCTGAATAAAAGTTTGGTCAAAGTTGGAACAGAAGGAAGTGAAGTGGTGCAGCTTGTTCTGAGCGTGTCCACTTTGCTGACAGTCAACCATCATTGAAATGCAGCTCTTAGGACCAAATGACATCACCTCCATACCTTATGCAAATATCCAGTAGGATCCATTACACAGCAGGAGAGATAAGTGCGTCCAGAGCGGAGCAAGGCCCACTCACACTCACAGCTAACCTCTTGTACAGTATATTCTCACTCACACACACATACAGTAGGTAGCGCATTAGGCACACACACACACACACACACACACACACACACACACACACACACATGCTTATCTCTCCCCCTCTAATACAGAAATAAGACACTTGACACTGCAGTGATGGCAGTGACATGGTGGATGGTGGAGGTGATGGAGTATAATGGCCTTTTAAATCTGTATTTCCAGAGAAAGAGAGATAGAGGAAAAGAGGAAGGTTAGCATTAAGCTAACTCTGACTTCATCTGCACTTATAGGTTGTATTTACATCCAACACATGCTAACAAAGGGATGGTTTGAAGTGGGCACAGCACTTTTAGTTTTCCTTTTATAGGTGCAGTGTGTAGCGTTTTAATAATCTCTAATCACATTTATTTGGAGACTGTCACCAAGAAGACTGGCAGCCTCTATCAGCCTTCAAGAACCCCAAAAACTGTGGTGAACTGGTGTAAGGACAGGATTTTCTCTCGCGCCAACTTTAAGAAAACTTCAAACCCTGCCCATGACCTAGAGTGACAACCTATCAGAAGATTCCTTCATTGATCCCCTGGGTTCGATGGTATTCTTGTGGGACATGAGGACATTTTAATGGTGCCATCAGAACAGAGGAGCTTTACGTGGCTCAGATGTTTGAGTATGTGGAGATCACGCTGTGGACAGTGTTGTAACTGAGACTGCATTCTATGGATTATCCAGAGCGACAGCGACACTCTTCCAGTTTTCTTAAATCCGAACTGAAAATTAAAAAGAAAAGTGACCTGTTTGAATCTGCTGCCCAATAAAGATCACCAATAGTTTAATGTCACCTGATTGTATTTACCCGCTGATTCAGGCAATGCAGCTCAGGGTTCACCAACTTTTGCCCCAACAAATTTAATTCTGTCTTTTCACTATACAACTGATTCATCAAGAAAAGTATATTAAATAATGGTAAAACTCCCAAATACTCACAGGTTCACATACTTTTAAGCAGCACTGTATATGTACTGTACTGTACTATACTATACTATAATATTATATACTACACTACTGTACTGTACTATACTATACTCTACTGTACTGCAGTTTGAGCTACAGTAGCTCGTCTGTTGGATCAGACCACACGGGCCAGCCTTCGCTCCTACGTGCATTATGACCTTGTCTCCGGTTCTTTTCCTTCCTTGGATCATTTTTGAAGTACTGACCACTGCAGACCGGGAACACCCCACGAGAGCTGCAGGTTTGGAGATGCTCTGACCCCAGTCATCTAGCCATCACAAAGACGCTCAAATCCTCACGCTGACCATTTTTCCTGTTTCTAACACATCAACACTGAGGACAAAATGTTCACTTGCTGCCTAATATATCCCCCCCCCACTGACCGGAGCCATGATAACCAGAAAGTCAGCGTTATTCACTTTACCTGTCAGTGCTCAGAATTGTATGGCTGATCGGTGTGTACTGTACTATACACAACAACCCTTCCTCCCACATGTACTGTACTATACTGTACTGTACTAGCAAGAGGGACGACAGGAAGCTCAGTGTTTAAGTCAAACTCACATAGAGGCAAACAGTAGATGTGACGGATCATTTGTTGCACTTCCAACCAAGTTATTAGAAATTAATTTGACAATGATACACTGAAGTTTTAAAATGCTCCATGCAGCACCTTTCTCTTTCAAAAACATCCACCCTTCCTCCCCCATGACTGGAGATATAAAAAGAGAGGGATGAGAGAGGGGTCAGCACTGGCCACTCTCTTTTTCTCACGCCTCAATAATAGATGTTTTAAAGTTTAAGTGCTGCCAGAGGGCTGCAAGCCCTGCTGTTCATTAAGTCAGCCACCGCCATGGAGCAGCATTTACATCGACAGTGCTCTGAACGCCTGCTCTGTCTGAGCAATTACATCTGCTCTAAAGTGCTGGAGAACAGGAAGAGGAGAGCAGAGGAGAGAGGGAGGATAGGAAGAGAACTCTGGAGATGCCTGCTTGAAAAATAAGAACACTGTAATCGAGAGAAAGAAAGGAATAAGCAACTTATTTCACACACACACTCTCACACACTCTCACACAGAGCTCCGGGCAACATTAAAGCGCCATGAGATACCAGCAGCCACACACACACACACACACACACACACACACACACACACACACACACACACACACACACACACAAAGCGAAACACAATCGGTTGCTTATGAAGCCACAAGAGTGGAGGCAGGGAGGACAGCCCTCGGCGACATATGTGTTCTATCATGCTTGTCACCACAACGCGTTTCATCTGCTAAATACGCTCTACCAGACAACAAATCCGCCAGAACGCTAAGAGCAACTCAAATTTGTTTACAGACGAAGTGACGTCTCACGAAGACATCCAGAGGTAGATGGCAGACAATGGCGGCAGATAATGCCGCTACTGTTCGGGACGCTTCTTTCCCGCGTAATCCCCTCGCTGACTATTTATAAGCTGGGAATAGGATGCAAAGATCTTTGACGGCACTGCTTTTTTACCATTTCCACACAGTGTGCTGTATCTTGTATGTATTTATGTATGTGCGCCACTCATTTTCTAGGCCGGTGGTTTATTCTTTTCATTTTGTTTTTGGCTTGTGACTAAACTAAAGCAATGTAAACATGAGTTATGAGCTTATATGGCTAAAGCGTTAACAAACCATTGCTTTTTACACATGCAGCAGACGGAGAGCGAGGGTTAGGGTTTGTTGTGTTTGTGACCACCTGAAGAATTCATGTCCAAAATACACTCCAGCTCTACTACCACTACTGATAGAAATATGTGGCTCTTAGCTACTTAGGATAGCGGCTCAATGCTCAACTATATTCACCAGCTGCTCACTAACTGTGGTATAACACTGGTTCCCAAGTTTCTTCCTTAAGGGAGCCATTTTCTTTTTCTTTTTTTTAATAGGCTTCTTTTCTGACAAACACTGAGACATAGGCTTACTGTGTTTTTTATTTAGTTTTTTTTAACTCAAGAAGGCCTTTCAAGGTCCTGTGAAGCTTTGGTGACCCCTAGTGGGATCCACTGGCCTTTACAGTGGGTTTATCAGAGCTTTTTGACTAAAAACAGCTGCCTGCTCTGCAACTGAGGTTGATGAGAGACAGAAACCTGTACTAGAAGTTCACTTCTGATTCATGATTGGATTATAAAAAATAATTTTAATGAATGAGCAGTTAAGAGCTGAAGATTCATGAAAAACTGGGAATTCTGAGCATTTTTCCATACCAGGCCAGGAACAAAACAATCAATCAGAGCCATAAAAGGTATAAAGACGCTTTGAGTTGGAGGCCTGAAAAAAGTAGGTTGTTGAGTCTCATTTCCAGGGTTGCAAAGCATCGGCTCTGATTGGTTGTTTTCCTTCAGGCCCGGGGAATTTTTGCAAACGCCATTAGGAGCGATAGAAGAAGTCCAAGGAAGCAGATTTCTTCACAGATTATCTGTCTCATGTTCTACTGTCAGGATATAGTGAAGGCTTCAGCAAATATGACAAAAACAAAATTCATAAAAATGACCTAGTGCAGCTTTAAAGAGACTTAATTGTGTTAACATGAAGTAAAAAAAAGAACATTTCAGCATCATCAAAAACGTGTCTACAGGTTAATTCGTCACTGAATGTTCAGCGGCTTCATAAGAGAGGCGACAGTTGCCCTCTGTCCAGAGGAATAAAACAATGTCTGGTTCATATTACGCACTATAATTGGTGGAATGTGACTGATGGGTGGTCTGGTCTTTTCGGAGAGAAAAGGGTCGCTTCAGGCTTACAGCTCAAAACACTGCAGCGCCTCGCAAATTTGCCACACCACAAAACTCATTTGTCCGTGTTGTCTCAACTTGGCTGTGTGCCTGAACACATTCGAGAACCCCATTTGGAGATGTTTTCTGCACTAAAATAGTACAATGCTTAAGAGAAAAAAAAAAATCCTATTTAGCGGGAGTTTGTCTTTGCGAGCGTGGCGTCATGCTAAAAACCCTATTTTTGCCAGGAACGGCCACCCTATCACAAACTCTGCAGGGGAGCCACATTAGAGGTAATGTCATCCACAGTTTAGTCCTCCACTCCTCATTCCTCCATCTCTCCCCTAATGAACTCCCACTGAATTACCACTTCACCAGCGCCCTGCCTTTTTATGATTCTATTTGTTTATCTATCTCTGATTTCCTCTCTTCCTCCGCGCCTGGGCACGCATCGGTTCTTTAGTTTTATTGGCCACCGTTAGCGGGCAGCGAGTCGAGGCGTTTGGCTCGTCATATAAACCGCCGCCGCCCCACCTCTCCCCGCACCGCTCCCTCCACAACCCACCTCCACCCCGGCTGCTGAGATTAGCAGATTAGGGCGCTCATCAGTCAGGGGAGGGACCCCCGTCGTGGCAGGCCGCGGCCAAATCACACAAACATCTCTGGGAGGCATTGTGCCGTAATTGAATGCACAATAATTTCCCCCCATTAATACATCGCTCATCTCGCGGCTTCCGCATGAAATGTCCGCATTATCTGTTGCGTTTTTTTCCGTTAATGTCTTCGCTCCTCAACGGTAAATTTAATGAAGAGAGCGAAGGGGAGTGCAGGAAGGAAAAACATTGAAGCTTTCTCATTTTTCATTCATCTATTCTAAGTAGATGTCAAAAGAGGAACGGGAGGAGTGATCACAACTGAATCCAGCTGTTCCCGTGATGGCCGCCACACCTGCTGAGGTTCACATACGCCGACTGGTTGCTGCCCGACAATCATCACTGATTAATGTCGCTTCGCGTCTTTTTGAGCGATCATGCTTTTTATATCTTCAAGGCGACATGAAGAGAATATCAGGCTCCCTACTCTTCCCACAAAACTTTCTGTGATCAACTGTTTATTGGTTCATACGACGGAAACAACTGGAAAAAGCAAATGGAAATCATCAACAACACAGACACAAAAACACATAGATGTAATGTACAGACAGTTCATTTACTCTACACATACATTCACCTTTAAAACCACCACCCACAAAAAATGTATTGTGCAATGTAAAGGGTCACACAGCCTCCTAATGGGATCTAGTAAAGTTTACTCAGTTTGTTTGTATTCATTTTTTGAACAAATAAACTTTTGATATCATGGATTTCAGTTACATTTGACTTAAAAATATTGCTTCATGTTTATGAGGGCCAAGAATCATTTTTTTGAGTGGTAGGGCAGGTTTAGTAAACTCAACTATGTCCAAAGACATATGATAAACAGGACACATTCTTCTTCTTTACTTCATGGAAAGAACTGCAGTGCATTCTGGGAATAGTTTTAATTAATGCTCACTGATTTCCTGGTAAAACCAATATACCAAAAACGAGATGCTAGTAGTAGAAGTAGTAACAAAGTGCTAGTAGAAGTAGTATGAAACAAATTCTACAACCAAACACAAAGTTAAAAAATTACTATTTACAGTTTTGTATAATTGATTGTATAATGGTTATTTTGGGGGGGTGTTGTTCCTATCAAATATCTGCATCGACAACAGCTTATAAACTAAGCAAAACTAACTAAAGGATGAACTATTAGAAGTTATTAAGAAGAGAAGGGATGACACGCAGGAAAGGGCCACAGGTCGGATTCAAACCTGTGGCCAAGCTACAGCACGCCACAGCCACCACCTTTAAAGAATAATATCAACAGTCAATCAAAAAAAGTCAGATCTGAGCAATAAATCAGAATTGAGCGCTGAGGCTCGCAGTGTGAACGTAGCTTTTGACTTTAACACCAGTGACTCGTAACTTCACTACGACTGACTTTAATATATAACTCCTTATCTTCACTGGTAACATATAATGTATATACACAGCCCTGCCACACTGAAGTTATGTTTATCAAATCAAGTCAAGTTTATTTATAATAAATAATAGTAAATAATAAAAGACAGTGACATGGTTGTAAAGATGCCCATTTATACCAATAAATGACTAGTATATATATATATATATACGTATGTAAATATTTGTCAATATAAAATCTGTACACAAATGTAAAACAGAATGAATCAATATAAAATAAGAGTTTATGGTCAACTTATTTGCACTAATTGCAGGAAGTGTTACGCAGACTATTTCCTTTTCTATTCACATAATGAGGAAATGTGAATGTTGATTACCTGGTAAGTCACAGAAAGTAAAGTAAATCAGTAAAATGTTCAACGACAACGTATGTCATATGATTTCCTCCAAAACAGGCAATCTTTCAGTTTCTATACACTCATTGTGACTACAACATTCTTCAAAAGTCAGCAGTGACTTGAGACACAAGATTTTTAATCGACATTTAACAAATCACAACAATTTAGTAATACACAAATGTAATTTAAAAGAGATTAGGTTGATATATTTTCAGAAAAAAATAAGATATTTATGTTGTAATGATTCAAGAATAAAGCTATGTTATGTATAAAATTAATATTACTTGAATATTCCGTAGTAATTTTTATTCTAAACCTTTTTCTGTAAGTATGTTGACAGTATAATCTTTTTTTATATAAATCAGTACAGAAAACTGGAGAAAAAGAAACACGTCTGTCAACAAAAGTTAATCAGGACTCAAAGACTCTCACAAAATCTTTTTGTTTTTGTTATTTACCATACAATTTATCCCATGATGCCATAGCTGACTGGATAATAACTTTGTCTAACACGTGGAGCATCCATGGATCTGAGCGTGCGGCGGGCTCCTCTGTATTAGCGCCACTGTTGTTTTTCTCTGCTCCGTGGCCAACTTAGTTATTGTGCCAAGTTATCTGCAGCCTCCATGCTCCACCGTGCTCATAAAGGCACAAACACCAGAGCGAGCTCAACTCTCACAGTTACCACTCATGCTTGATCCCGTAAATGTTGCCATGGTTTTGCAGCCTGGTGACCTGCATATGTGTGTGTGTCTGTGTCTGTGTGTGTGTGTGTGTGTGGGGATGCTTAACACACACTCACCTTTAATTCTTTCCCTGCAGCAGCCTGCAAACACTCAGGGATAAGTGCTTGACGTGCTGGCCAAACAATAGACATATTAACTCTTGCGGTGACTGTTGGTGGGAGTGTTGGTGTGTACACACTGTAAGCTGTGTGTGTGCAGAGACCAATACTACAGAGGGAAACGCAGGTATAAGGACCCGGTGGAGCTTGAAAAGGAGATAAAAGGTGGAAACTTGACAATATAATTGTAAAATTGCAGAGTTTCTTACCTTTAACTTCATTTTCTGGCAGCCTAGAAATAAAAAATATATATATTTTATTGAGGGCAGGCTTTTAAAATCCAGATTTCCACAACTTCCTACACTGTAATACCTGATGAGTTAATTCAACTCAAAGTGACTCAAAACAGCCAACGTACAATCAAAACAATTTATAATTAATTGATTATGAAAATGGTAGCTGTATAACAGCGGGTGCTGTTGCCCCAAGAGGAGAGGAAGAGCTCTGAACAGGAGTCATGCAACAGAAAATCAGAGACTGTTGCGCCCACATCTTTACAGAAACCTGCTCCATCAACATCCCGGATCAACACTCGGCGGGCCGACAGAGCGGAGGACGAGAGGAGGCGGACTCCGTGTTTTTATCGATGCTCAAACGCAGTCAAACTGGATGGACCCTGTTACTTTTTGTGCAAAGATGAAACCATATTATCATCACTATCTTGTTGCTGTTGTTTACATTCAAGCAGACACAGATTCAAAAGATGAACTTCAGAATTATTTCCTGTTTATACGTATATAAATAACTATATATTGGTTAATTGTAGTTTATCTGATTTATGATCTATGAATTTAATCCTTTCCTATGTGAATGAGCATGAAGGAACTGCCACCTTGTGTTGTATAATGATAAATACTTAATTATTATGAATAATATTTGATGAACATAGTGGACAGTAATGTCAGTTATGTCGGGTCAGACATTTTCAGCAGCTTATTTGAAATCTTTTTAAAGATTTTCCTGAAAGTTTGGTGGTGTTTGACGGTTTTAATTATACATTTTTCACACAGTGGACCTTCTCAGAAGATGGCAAATACCAAAACACAGTTAAAAGGAGTGAAAACAGAAGTTATATTTGCCAGGTTGAGAGAAACGTGACTTCAAATAAATGTTTGGTGACTCGTTAAATAAGCAGCTGCTTGCTAACACGTTCAAATCAATTTGATAAGGTGATGATGTCAGATGTACTTTTGTCTTGTTCTGCTGCCTCCAAAGTGGCGAAATTTAAAGTCTATAAATAATAATAATAATAACTGCAATCATGCTTAAAGTGCAACATAAAGGTAATTTAACAAACAGATGTAAATGTTAAATTCCTCCTCAGGTTGTGTAAAACCTTCAAATTCTCCGGGACAATACTGTTGAAACGACTGTGTTACAGTGCAAATATGAGAATGAGGGGTGCCGAGAAACATGAAGAAGAGACAAAAGACACTTTAATAAAGATAAAGATCGAATATGAGAGCTACTGCGAGAGCAAATATAGATACAAGGCCGCCCTGGTGACCTGAGCGCCAGATACCTACAGCTTCTGTTAAGTGCACTGAAACACAAGTGAATCATCTCTATATTACAGCAGCCAGTGTGTACAATACAGTACAGTGTGTGCATTAAGGGTGAGTCACTTCATGTCTGCAACGCCAACTGAAAGCAGTGAATAATAAAGCCTGCTGGAGCTCCATGGTGTCCATTCAAACAGCTGTGAATACATCTGCAGTTTAAACTGGAGAAGGTTCATTAATTAATGAAATCTAAAACTAAAACTGCTTTTCAGATGAACTTCTACTCGGTATCTACAGCTGAATGTATGTCAATATAGGTATATGTGTGTGTGGATTATCTGCATGCAGTGTTTTTCAGTATTTCCTGTATGATTCATTCATCTGCATGTGACTGAACATGTTTGTGTGCCTCTGTGTTGTCTGTGTGTATTGTGTGTGTGTGTGTGTGTGGCACGTGTGTGCGTGGTCTTGCTCAGGGAAGCGCACCGCCCTGCGGATGACACTCAGAATGCATTATAACCATTAATGAAAAAGTTAATGGGGCATTTTCTTACATATCAATTTACATTTGGACTATTTGGGCGCGCAAATGATGTCTGGGCGGTCGCGGCCAACGCCACTCAGCACCAAAACAGAGAGGTCTAATGTGTTTTTGTGGACATCGAATGTTGTGAATAATGACGCGTCCACTGAATGCAAATCATATGACACTCGATAGGCCATGATCAACAGTGCCTGCATGGAAACTTTCACCCACAGACACAATGAAAGAGAGGGGGAGACACAGAGGGAGCTGCTATCAGCGGGACCAAACACTTCCCTGCTGTCAGATATGATGTAAAGCTACATTCATTATCTTGCATAAACCCTGCATCCACATATGCAAAATATTATGTTATATAAAAAAAGCTCATATCATTAACCAGAGGTAGTACATTTGCAAAACACACACGCACACACCCCTCCTGAGTTTTATGTAAGAAAGAGCCTAACATACGGCTCTCTAATGCACGACACACTGTTGTACTGAAGAGCACTAATGTCATCGTGGGAACAGTGTGTAGTGCCGCCATGTTGTCACCTCTCGGCCCCCGGAGGGTTCACAGCAGTGGAATTGGCCTTGAGGGGTGGGAATGTCAATTTGTGAGCAGTTTGCCTGAGGCGCGGAGACAGAAGTGCACACACACACACACAGACACACACACATCCAAACACTGAAACATGAAGGTGGAATTATTCTAGTCTCAACCCCCTTCAGTGAAGTGCAGAGTCATATCCTCAGTCAAAACAAGTTAGTCGCAAGTCCATAGCCTAAAATTTGTCGTTATGCAATTAGGGGTTAGGGGTTAGCAGGGTTAGCTAATGCTAGTTTAAGCTGTCGCTGGTTTTTATAGAGCCTCGTTCCATTCTGAGCTGCCTGTTTGCAGTTTGCTGTTGGCCAAGGACGCCCACAAGGCCGGGCTAAATTTGTCCTCTTTGGCTGAGATGCCCCCCTGGAGGAAAAATTATTTTTGCTGCTGTGGCAGCATTAAGACGATTAGCCGATGATTGCTGAAGTGAGACCAAATTAAACAAAAAACTTCATAATTTCATTATGTTTTGATAAGATTGAATCTCTTAGCTAACTGGCTAACAGATAGGCAGCGGAGGAATGTCTATCAAAAAGAAATAAAAAGCTGAATGCTTTAATTCTGCTGAATGGAACAAGTTGGATTCCTTGGAGCATTTTAGGCCACAACAAACTCTCTAAAAAAAGCCTGTGAAATCCTGAATATTGCTGCTTAAACGAGTAACAAGAAACTAAATCTGCAATAATGTGCTGACTTCCAGTTTTCAGGGTTTTTAAAAATGTCATTAACCTTTAAAATTGCTCTTTACTTCCGATTTTAAAATTGTTTTGTGGTTAGTTAATAGACGTTTAAGGTACACGGTGATGGGTGTCACCTAAAATTGGGGGTGGGAGGCCCTTTTTTTTAGGTTAGAGCCCCTTTAAAATGTCTGTGCACGTCCCTGCTGTTGACCCCAGCAGATTCTTTATATCTGAATGTTGTAATCCAGTCTTATGTCTGTCTGCTCACCAGCAAAGACATTTTTAGTGAAGTCATGAGTCACTGGCATTACGAGTCTAAAGTCATCTGTTTCATGCCTCGAGTCTGAGCCGATTCTAAGTCATGTGACTGAAGTCAACACCTCTGGTTAAACACAATCATTTATCCATCTGAGAGGGCTTTGAAGCTAATTGTGAATTATATCGCAATATCTGTCAGATTAAGTCCAATATGTTTTCACCTTATCCTGCAGCCCTAGATGTGTTTAAGTTGGCTAACTGCCTGTAAAGGCATCAAAGCTTATAAACGTGACTTCATTTGGTCCTCACTGGACTTTTGTTGTGGTATTGATTGAAAAGGTACACGCACCATTCTGGATCTGGCTTACAGATTGTGGTGTCTTATAATAGATACAATAAAAACTGTTCATTGTGTGTGAGTGTGTGTTTGGGAGGGGCGGTACTTTGACTCATGACCCCCGGGGTGCAAAGAAACAATCAGAGAAAGAGGGAAACCGGAGTCGGATATCTCTGCTGGTGTTTTTCCAGCTCTTTCAGAGGTGTGTAAGTTGAGTTAATTGCCCACCGGCTTTGAGGAATGCCGCCTATTTCACTTCTCTCATCTCTGTTCTCGTTTCCATTACCTCATATTGCTACTTATTCCCCTAAAATGGCCCTCGTACCTGATACTTTACATAAACAATTGCCAATGAAAAGCCACCCTGCAGTTTCCCCTTTTTCCTCCCGTCGCTCCCCTCCCTTGCGCTCCTTCCAGGCTCACCTCTCTCTCATTATCCCATTCCTTCACTTGCCGCCCCACTCCCTCCCCTCCTCCTCACCCCGCCAACCAGCCCCGTTACCGGCGAGTGGGCGAGAGCGATGGGCAATAACCCAGCACGCCACTTTTCGACTTAGCGCTACCTGCTATGCTAATATCATTAATCAATAGAGCCCAGATTGTCTTCGCCGCGATTCGAAGGATCTAAGGGTCCCAGCGGTGCACAGGTACTTTCTTCCCCCACCCCCTCCTCCCTTTCTCTCGCTCTCTCTTCCTTCGCCTAAAAAAAAAGCTCATTTGCGAAGGCCCCCAAGATGGCCGACTTAATGACGACCACAGAAGTTTTTCCAACAAATTTCATGGGGCATGATCCTAAGATAATAGCTTTTCAGCCCCAATGACAATCCAATTACCGTGCCAATCAAAGCCCACGGCATGCTGTCTAATTATGATCAAATCTGGCTGTCAGCTCAAATACTAAAACAGCAGCTTTAAGTCCAACAAATCACAGTTTAGAGACGGAGCCCAGTTTGTTCATCCATGATCGGGGAGGAGGAGGAGGGAGCAGGGTTTAACTTTCTGTTTGACAAAAAAAAGGAGAAAAAGAAAAGATTGTCTTGTTTTGTGAGAGTGCATTGATGTGATATTTGACACAGCACACTCAATAATGATCCCGAATAACATTTTTAATAGACTTCATTATTCATTCATTGCAGGGCATGTGAGGTAAAAAAAGAAGCTTTTTTAGCACAGAAACTAAAAAGTGTGATGTTTTTGAATTCACTAAGATCCCCCCTCTCTCTTTGCCGCACACAAACGGATGCCACAACATGCAAAAATAGACACATAAGACCCCAACAGTCGCTCACCCTTGCTAACCAACAAAAAGGCGGCATCAATAACACAAATGATTAAACATTCATGGCCTTTTCAGTGGAACATCTGCTGTGTATGGGGCTCTAGCCTCGGGGACTGGGCGAATCAAGAGGATTTCAAGAAAGCAATAAGACGGGGGGGGTTTGGGAGGGGGGGGTTAGAGAGAGGCAGCAGGAGATTTACACACATATTCGCACGCGCGCCACAGTGTGCATGTGTGCGCAAACACACAGAGTAAATACAAGAGAGCGCGGACAGCGGCTCGAACAAGCAGTTTTACAGTGCACGCTGGAAAATACACTGATCTGAACAACATCAACACACACACACACACACACACACACACACACACAGTCCACTGGAGAGCTTACCTTGAGAACAGCACGCCGAACTGCACAGCTGACATTATGTACAACTTCGAAATAATTCAAAAGCTAATTTTTAAGTGATTTTAGGCCCAGGAATTCAAATTAGGGTCTAGACTCCAAATTACTCTGGACAAACACATTTATTTAGATTTTCAAATAAAGCAATACGTTATTTGAACAATTATACCTTCACATGCCATCAATTTGACAATATTTGTTTTTTAATCAACTATACAGAATCCGGGGCGCCCTATAGCTCACCTGGAGGAACTGGTGCCCTGTGTGCTGCCGCTGCCTTTGCTGCGTGTCATCACCTCTCTCTCGATCTCTCTCTCACCCCTTTCCTATATATCTCAAGCCATCCTGCCAAAGCCCTCACAAAATATATATAATTCTAAGCCCCACAGAAGTGCTCGTCCCCTCAGTCATATATAAAGGGCAAGAGCCATATTTGGAGGTCTTAAACATATTTTTCTACCATTTAAAATGCAATAATGTGTACATTACTATCAAATATATCATGTAAATGATCTAAAAAAATAAAATGTTGGGTAAATAATATAAAATATATAATGAAAGTAGACAGTGGAGTTTGTGGAACAAAAATCTCTTATTTTATTCACTAGGGGCCACCAAAGCTTCATGTGGGGGTCGCAAGGCTTTCTTGATTTCTTTCTTGACTGAATCTGTCAAAAAAGAACCTTATTAAGTCTGTACGATTGTTAATATTTATTTATTTTTAAACATAATGCAGACAGAGAATTTTACACAAACTACCTGCAGTGACTGAGTTCAATATTTTGGTTCATTGTACAGTTTTAAATATAATATGAAATATACACAAAATATGTCACTGAATCAGTTTATTAAATGATAGAAGAGATGTCCCTTAAAGAAAAAGGTTAGGAACCACTGTGGGCGTATATTCATATGTGCACCACTGTACGCGACACTGGGAGAACAGCAATCCGGCCACTTCCATAAACTCACAGTGAGCTTATGAGGGAACTTAGCTTTACAAATGATTTGACTTGAATCTGCGTGGAGCAGCTCATGAGTGTGTGTCACAGCACAGAGGTCAATTACAGTTCGATTAGCGGTGTGTGTCGGAAGATTTGAGTAAAGCTGTGCGAGCTGTGCGTCGCGTTACACGCTGTGCATGAACAAACTGCAGACGGCAGGTGTGATGGTCTTACTCCTGCTGCTGCTGCTGGCTGCAGGTATTCAGCTGAAAAAGGAACTTTTTCTAACAATTGTGGGGATGTTATTGGCTCACACATGATCACATATTCACGCTGGAAGGGATTATGTCAGTTACACAAGGTAGGAGATGTCTGTATGGAGATTATTTAAGGAACAAACTGTACAAGTCAATAATCCCCTCTATCCAATAAATGTGATAATATGTGACGATTATTGGCTACAAGCCATCTGTCAACCACCACAAGATCAACATAGATAGATAGATACTTTATTTATCCCGAGGGAAAAACATCACAAACAACCTAAGTGCCAACTCATCAGCCAACCAAATGTCCCCTGAAACAGATACCCCAACAAAACTCCTACACTCACAGTACCTATAGACACTTACGTACATCTACCCAGGCAATTAGAGAGGGGGGAAAAAACACACCTGAAATGATGAAACAAACATTCAGTTTTTGAAAAGGACTGCAGGAGTTGGTGGCAGGAAGCTCTGCTGCTGCTGTTCCTGCTGATTTTAATGCTGCTGAACGCACAGTGACAAAACCAGGATAACACACTTAAACACAAACTGCTTTTCACAGCACGGTGGATTACATTTAACTAAACCCTTCAGTGGCACTGCAAAGCAAGAAAAGCATTTTACGTTTGAGTTATTTATGCTGTTCAACATAGCAATTAAAAGAATATAATGACAGTATTTTATGTTTTTGGAGGTGAGCAGTGAATGTTTTATTTTTTTATAAATTCCGCCGCCCATCCAGCCGTCGAGTTTGAAGCTTTATCACGGTGAAAGCTCTTTAGCGGTGTGAAAGGGAGGTTTCAAGGATCCAACATGGCTCCTCACAGGAGTGAAGTGTATGGAGGTCACACTTTTGGTTGGGGGAAACAAAAATGAGTGAAAAGAGTTTCCCTTCCCATTGACTGCATTGTAGCTGCGCTGCTGCATACATTTACACCGTCCACCAAATGAGCAAGGCAGCTCTACACACACACACACACACACACACACACACACACACACAGTGCTAACCTCCTCTGAGTTAGAGCCACCCCGTGCCACTGCAACAGCCCTGTGAGTTATTTCATTTCATAAAGTTGCTCATGTCCAGATTTCATTAGCGGCACATTAGCTGCAGTTTTATGCTTTATGTTTATTACAGGCCCGACATGATCTATAAATAACAAGTTAAGCGGGCGCGGACGCCGGGGACAGCCGTGGCTCTGTAATGCTAAAGGGATCTATCATTACAGCTGACAATTGCTAATAGCCAGCCCTCTGGGTCAATCACTACAAATTACAGCGGCTCAATTACACGCCATCATTTCTGGGCGTCCGGCGTTCCGAGGTGTACGGCAGGAGGCCCCGAGATAAACCACAGAGAGGGTTTAAAACAGAGCAAATGTTGGGGTGGGCATTATCTGACACTGCGAGGTTAAAAACGCTCTTTAAGTGGAGAAATCATGCTGGGGAAGCTGGAATGCTGTTTGTGTTGCTTCTGTTTTAGTGCCCTAATTACAACACAGAGAACTTTTCTACCAAACTTTCTGTTTCATCTTTATATTCAAACCAGTTTAACGTCTCTGGAGGAAAGTGATGTTTGTGTTTAAGGTAAAGTTGATTATTGTCTGTTAGCGCATTCATCTCGGGCCAGTGATTCTACTTTAACAAATATAATGATCAATAATGTGCCTCCAGTGTTACTGGCTTTTCAGTTTCACAGTTGCCATATGGAGCTACGCTGCCCTACAAAGACCTTAATGCATCAGAGTTCAAGTTCTTCAGTTGTCCAGCTAAATGAATTGTTTGCAGAATATTAGAAATGTGGCAATTCTTTGTGTTATTATTATTTATAAAGTTATTTAGGACTTTGACCCTTTTTTGGAAGTTAACATAGTCTGCCTTGTTTGTCTGCATTATAATAATAATAGTAATAATGTAATAAAGTGTTACTTCCATGTGACCACTCGCTCAGTATATGATAACAACATCTACATAAGATCTAGTAGTCAGAGCACAATTACGCAGTTTGGATTTATTTAGTAGTTAGCCTAAGCTAGCTAACAAGTCATTTTAGTACATTGGCTGTTTATCTCTGTCTTTATTGTAGCCTAACATGATCTTTCTTCCCTTGATTTTGGAATTAAGGTACCCTGCCTTTGTTTTGTTGTGCATTAAAGTGAAATTACTGTTTTTTGTGCTAAAGGCAGAGTACCATAACTCAGTCTAAGTGTTTGGAGTGCAGTGAAACAAAGACAAAGAACTGTAACTGATGTTGAGGGATTCTGCGTTGGTTTTTCTGGGGGTTTTGGAAGTTAAAGCGAAGACAAACTGCTATCTTCTTATATTTTCTTTCTTATATTGGACCTATCACCACCACTTAATTAAATGCATGATTGCAAGATAAATATTCTAATTAATTGATTTAGATAAAACTTTTAAGTTGCAAACATTATTTCTGAGTTGTGTTCACGTAAATAATAATAGAAAAGCTTGTTGGAATAAGATCATTTTTATGAGTAGCCTCATCAACCAAAAAAAATTGTTTTTATGCTGCTTAATTCCCCTGAACTTAATGTGGTTCATTTGTTGAACATAATTTCATTTTAAGTTTACTCAAAAAGATTGATGCAGTTTTTTGTGTTGAGCAAAAACATTTTTTTTTATATATTTTGAGTCTTTCTAGTTTCGGAGCACTGTTTGCAGGTTTCTTGCAAATGTACAAATTCCTGCAGTAACACTAGTGTAGACAAACGAGTCTCATTTTGAGTGAAACAGTCTAAAACCGAGCGTTTGATTCATTTAGCTGATTGACAGTTTTTCCACTAATTCATCAAATGCACATTGCTCGTACACAACCAAGACGAGAGGTCTTTGCCAAGAATGATCCTGAAACTATTTTCAGAGCTGAAGCTACAGAGCTGCCAATTTAGAGTCGTTACTATAGTTTTTTTCCATTTTTGGAACAGTGTCGAAAAAAATCTGCCAACTTCCGGCACAGTTTAACAAGTTTTCAAAATATTTTCATCAATATGAATGTAAACTTTTCCCAGTACATTTGAGCTATAAACAAATTTCCTCACTAACGTTATTCTCAAGAGACTCAATATTAGCTTAAATGTCTCATTGGATATTTTTACAATGTTCCCTGGGATGAAAGAATTGAAAGATAAACAAGCAAATCCTCCATTCAGCAGCATTTGGCTACTAGCTCATGGTAATTTTATGCCGTGCTTATAATAAATGATATTTATCATTACATTCTGATACCATAAAGCAGCAAAATGTCATGGATTGGGATTGTCACGTAAATCACTCTTCTATATTTTGACACATGATGTGTATAATGTGCAGATTATGTGCTTTCCATTTTAGCTCCTTCTGTGTCTCTGCCATCCGACAGAACAAACACCTTTAATAAAGTCACAATCACAAAGGAGAGAGGGCCAAATCCACTCCCCACACACACACACACACACACACACACACACACACACACACACACACATAAAACATCATTAAACACACAGCCACACATGTACACACATCGTCACCAGGGCTATTGTCAGTGAAGCCACATATAGAGTCAGCTTATGTATGAACATGAGTAATCATTGGACACAAACAGACATGCACACCTTTCTCACACACACACACACACACACACATAGTAACAAAAGGCTCGCGTTGATGTGATTAACGCTGTACGGCTGCAACTGCGGCCAAGAATCAAACAGAGATTCACCTCTCTGCCTCCTGCCAAAGACCTGCACTAAAAATGACTTTAATCACCAACAGCAGTGGAGTTTCGGTGAAGGATTTCTCAGAGGAGGAACTGCTGTGAAGGTTGACATCAGAGTTTAACAGAGTGGAAGTATGGCAAACTGGACTGGCAAGAAACATCAGTCAGTAAAGGATTTATTCATGCAGAGGCATGCAAATCAAAATGTTTGACTGTCCAACCCGTTCTCACTCCCAACTCCTCAAATACTGCTGCTTGGTCAGTGGCGCTACGAAATACGCCGCTGTAGGAACCCCTTTAGCGCCATGTCTTGACGCGCCTGTGTAGCTTAATTTTTTGATGTGCCGTCAGGTGATGAAGTTTAAAAACTCCACATGTGGACGGGGACGCAGGAAGTGGTTGCTGAGAGAAAATCTCTCCATATACTAAATAAAATTAGTTTGTTTGAAGTTTGAATTAACTCAATTAAATCATGTGAAGTATTTCCACAGGATTCCTACAGCATTAAGCAGTTATGTTGGTCCAACTTATTTAGGAGGTTCGGGTCTGACTTCAATTTCAGAATCCTGTTTACTTATTTATTAAGAAGAAGGGTTACATACAAGGATTTTTCCTCTGTAACTTGGTGTATAACTATTACACAAAGAAAAATTAAAATAGAGATAAAAAAAATAAAGACAATAAAAAGTGACAATAGTATTGGGTTTAATTTAAATTTAATGGGGTTGGTCCAACTAACTTTACAGTTGTAACATTATTCTAGTTAATTTGGTTAAACAAACAGAATCCTGAAAGAAAGTTCAATCACATGGAAATACGTTCCATGATTTAATTCAGTAAATTCAAAGATAATCTTTTAAGTTTAACGCACATAAACGTAAAGTACAGCATCCAGTGGACATGGAACATGTGCAAAATCAGAATTATGTGTTTTGATGAAACGCTTGGACAGGTGTGTGTGAATATGTGACTAAAACAGGTTGAAAGATGAAGAGAGAGAGAGGGACAGAGAGAGAGAGAGAGAGGGGTGACAGACAGGTCAGAGATAAGCCAAGGTTTAAGCTAACAGAAATTAATAACTCTGATGGAGATCTCAGGCCTCCTCAACAATGCTCTTTATTGTGATTATTTCCTACAAAATCTAAATAACATTGTCCTGTTTACCCCCTGACCTTTAACCTGATGTGTGTGTGTGTGTGTGTGTGTGTGTGTGTGTGTGTGTGTGTGTGTGAGTGTGTGAGAGAGAGATTAACCTGTATGTTTCTGTGTGCAACATGAAAGAGAGACTTGTTGCATAAGTCTATGTTCCAGTTAGGATTCAGGAACATATGCATCAGAAACTGATGGCAGATGACTGTCTGGTCACTGTGAATCAATATAATTACAAATTCTAGTCAGTAACTTAATTCAAGAATCCAAATATTAAAGTTACTGGATTATATTTGGTTACTTTTGCATTGCCTCAATACTAAATATGCAAATAAAGACAAAAGAAAATAATTATCAATAATATGTTTACCAAATGTAACTGTTACTTTGCTCTGTTGTTTATTTTTCCATGAATATGTAGAACCACCAACGATGCTAGGTCAGAAATGTAATATAATATGAACAGGTATGTTTTCGTATGTATATGTGTATAATCAGCTGAAAATAGGAATCTTTTATGAAAGGTTAGTTTTTTGATGCAAGTTTAGAATAACCCGTTTTATATACAGACGCCTTCCATGGAGTCCGCCAGGTTTCTACAGTAGCCCAGAAGGGACAAACCGAACACTGACTCTTTTTCGCACCGACCTTTAAGAGCGTGCTGATCTGTACACCAGTACGATGGCAAGAATAGCAGTATCCTTTTTGAAGTGAATTAGCAATCATACATCGACGCTCCAGGAAGTTGTGATCACAACAGTTTGATGCAAATTCAACCGGTCCTTCTCACTGGAACAAGTTGCCTTCAATTTTTTATGAATTATTTCACTTTGTCCTGCTGTTTCACTGCAAAAAAAAACATCTCAACATGCATCGTAATGTTCTAGAAAGAAATAAATCAGACATTTTAAACCAAAACAATCCCCAAAAAATCCTGCAATCCTGGATGGGTTGATATTGTCAATATTTTAGAGTATTTTAGAGCAGTGCCTGCCCTTTTCCAAACAGTTTCCAATGACCCAGAGAAGGAACAATTCCTAATGAAACTACAGACGTTTATCATGTCTAAGCACCTACACCACTGGTTACAGTTACATTTTGTGTCTCTGCATTATCAGTTGTTGGTGGATGTGAATAAGGTGACACTGTGACAACCAACTCTACCTGCTAAATTACTCGTGAGAGTATCAATAAAACTGAATTGACTAAAATGTTATTGTATTCGGCAGTATGGGATAATAGCTTTACTGCTGAACTCAGGATTTTCTTAACAACAACAACAGCAACAAGAAGCAGCACCTCAATTCATTCTGCTGCATACTTTGGTGTGATTGTCTGAGGGATCCACCAGGGAATACAGGGTTCCTCTTTCATATACTTCTCAATATTTCACACTAACATCCATATGCCTCCGTTTAACTGGATCTTCACTCTCGCTTTGATGACAAAAAAGGGAGAGTTGATGTAATTAAATATGCATTAAGGCACGGTTGAATTTGTCGCTGATTAAAAGAGCAACCGAGTTTTTGTTTTTAACTGCAAAATAATTTCATTTCTTCTTCGGAAAGTTTTAGACTCACTTTGTTCCCAGCCTGTAGAAGTTACCGTCTGGATTTCTGGAAATCTAATAAGTGTATCCAGATACAGCGGGGTCAAATGAAAGCATAAGAGACACTATCAGTGCTGCTGATGTATCAGCGTACACAGAACCTTTAAAGGGACAGTTAGTATGTGTTAGTTTGGAGAAGCAGAGCTAGCCTACGCACTGCTGCAGGCGGCAAAAATCAGTATTTAAGCCACCTAAAAAAAGGGCCAAGAAAATCAAGTTTTCCCTTTTTTTGCACAAACCTCAGGAGCTGATCTGCTGCGTTAAAGCAATTAGAATTAATTTGGAGGTGGGTTTGTGTTCACCTGGCAGATATAAGTCCAATATTCACGCTCCTTTTAGCTCCGTTTTTGGCCTCCACCACCTCCTCAGGAAATACCCAACAACTGCCTGCTGTGGCCACAAACAAGCAAAACCACCTCACTGTTTACCCAGTCTGAAGCCACATTGTTACCATCCACTGTTTAGATCTTGGTGCTTTTTAACTCTAGATTTGAACCGGATGAAGGATTTTAGTCATCGGACGTCTGGATCTTAAGTTATCAGAGAAACAAGCTGAGCTAACGTTAGCAGCAGCTCAGCTCGCAGCCCGTCCAGGACGTCCTTTGTCTGTCCAACAGCGTGGGAGAAGCAGTGGTTTTTAAGGTGGAACTGCTTTATTCAGTGTTTTTAGCGGTTTTAATCAGCGGGTCTGTTTGTTTTGGAGAGGAGGAGACCTCTGTGGATAATTGGGCTCCCGGTAGAAACTTCCTGAACCATGAACACTGAAGGAATCCTCATTTCATTGATTTCAAGGGGAATCCGGCCCGGTTGCAGGCATTAAAAATAACTATAAAAACAACCAATCTTCTCTCTGATGGTCTTGTTTGTTTATGTAGCTCACATAGAGGCATCAGTATTAAACTGATACTGGTTATTACCAGATAAAAACCCCTGTGGTACCTTTAAGTAAAGAACAAGTACCTCAAAATCGCACTTACTGAGTACTCCACAATAATAATACAACACTGATTCTGTCTGTTTATGAGTACTTTAAGTAGTAAAAGCACATTTTACTTTAAATGCATTTTCAGTATCATTTTGGTATTTCTCCTCCCACTTAAACAATATTACAGGAACTTTTGATGTATATTTGCAAGTAATTTTACTCTCCAACTGCTTTGTTCCCGTTTATAAGAACCTCAGTAAGAGTCTTTCCACCTAACTCTCATGTATTGTTTATGTGCTGTAATGGGGATTCATGTCTCATCAAATGATTCCTGAGCGTCTGCGATTCTTCACGTCAATTCATCCCATCCACTCCTCGGAAATGCACTCCACTTTAAACCGGTGGAGAAAGGTATTCTTTTGTCTCTTTTAAGACACTCTTTTTCTTTAAAATTGGGTGCAGGCCATTAAGAGAGAAAAAGGCACCGATCAGCCTTTCCAGTCATTCGTCTTTATCAAACACAAGGGAGCTCAAACAAAAACCTACTCAGGTTGTAAATGGTCGAAATGTCAATTAGAGGGGAAAAAATCATCATTAGGTTTATTACTCAAATTAACAGTTCCTCTCAACCATTTAACTCATCGTTGGTGTTCGCTGTTAAAAGGGAGCAGATTTTTTTTTTCTCCCCCTTTTCTTTTCTTTCAGTCTTAGTAGTCAGACACATCTCCCTTTGGACTCTGACGGAGTGATTTTGGAGGTATTATATTCATGAGGGGTTCCAGTAATTGGATTAAATTGGTTCCAGAATGTAGCAATTTATATTATAATATCCCATTACTTCTAATACTGTTCTTAATTAATTAGCCTGATTTTTTTGGTCCATGTTCCTGATAAGTTAAGTTGGCTCAGGAGGAGATCTGTCCCACAGTGGCGCCTCGCCGAGCTGCATCAGTCACACACACCTGGACACGGCACGCCGGGGTTGAGGGAAATCCTGCCGCTCGGCGCCGAGCGGATGACCTTCTCGGATTCGGACGCACCTGAGACGGGGAGGTTTTATATAAAACATGCATTTTGGACAGATTGTGTGTGTGTGTGTGTGTGTGTGTGTGTGCGTGCGTGTGTGTGTGTGTGTGTGTATGTGTGTGTGGTTCCACTGACGGGGCCCCGACTGACAAAGTTCAATATCATCACCTGTCACTCTCGCAGCCTTTGTCTGATTTAGCTTTAATATGAGAAAGTAATTCTCCTTTGAATATAACAAATTAATATCATTTTCTAACAATTTCCATATGCAAATATGATTTAATCAAGTAAATGAAACTCTCAAATGCGACGCCTGAGGGCTAAAAGTGAGCTGTGTGTGTGGGCGGGGAGGAGACTGTGTGTGTGTGGCACCTTCCTTCCTCCCTGTGTGTGTGTATATAAATACTGTATATATATATTGTATATATATTTATATACATATGTATAGTCCAAAGTTTGACAATGCTTAAAGCTTTTGGCGAAGGAATGAACAGGCTGAGCAACCTGGTCGATAATGAAGTGGAGGATGTGTGCTGTAGTTCTTTGATCACCGTAATGCCGGATGGTTCCAGCCTTTTTAACGAGCGCTCAGTGTCAACAGCAACGAGGCAGAATGAGCGAGGACAGGCTGAATTCTGTCCTTCCCCATCTTTGTTTTTCGTGTACTTGCACCCTCTAACGTGGTTCATCTCTGCTTTGTTTACAATGACACAGATGTGACCTTCAACCTCCCTTTGTTTCTCTAGTTTCTTTACTTTTCTGGAACTTTATTCTGTCTCTTTCAGGTTCATATGCTCTAGGTGGTCATGTACTCAGGGGCGTCTACAGAGGGGGGGGGCCTGGGGAGGCATTGGCCACCCTTGAAATCTGATTGACACCCCATTATCCTTACGTCTTTCAGAGGCTGTAGCGAGCTCATTTTTAAAGCTAGAAGCTAACCTAACCTTTCCATCGGTACCAACCATGTCATCCAAATTTAGGCAAAATTTTTGCGATGGAAAAACTGGCATGGCCCTTTTTGAAAGGAACCCTTGACCTCTGACCTCAAGATATCTGAATGAAAATGGGTTCTATGGGTACAAACATGTCTCCCCATTGCAGACATGCTCACTTTGTGCTAATCCCTTGTGGTTTGGCGCAAAAACCATGCAGCTGTGTTATTTTCTTCTAGTGTATTTGAATATTTCTGCATGCTCGGGTCCATAAACAGTGTTGAATTGCATAAATTGAGAATGACTAGAAAGCTCAGTCACTTACTTGATGTCACCCCTGCATAGGTCAGTGCCTCTCTTGTGCCCCCCCCGTCAAAAAAAATCTGGAAACACCCCTGCATGAGATTTGATTCTTGGTTCAGACAGAATTAGATTTAAAAATATGTATGTGTAATATCTTATTAATAATGGATGCAACTCTAATTATAGAATTTGAATGCTAGTAAACCAAAATAATGAGCTTAAAGAGGCTAAAACTGCAACCTTGGCTGATAAATTCTGTGGGTTCGTCAGTCAGGTACAAAACACAGAATGTTATGATTATTATGTTTCCTCCTTATTGTAGCTTTATGTCTCGATAAACACCACACAGAAGTGATTATCAATGGCTTTATGTGTGTGATGACCATGAGATTGCGTCCCTGTGTCCCAGAGTTGCTGTCCAGTGATCGGGCTCTGTCCTTTGATCTGATAGTGTATTACTTACCAGCTAACAGCTTTATATTTAATCTCTTCCTCTGGCCTGCAGCAATGGACTCAGACACAGTCATATTTTTCACCAGAGCTTGTCATACCTCGCTATGAATAATTTGGAGCTATTCTTGGGGCCAGTGCTATCACTCTTCGACCAGATACAGCAGTGTGAGACACACAGGCCACGAGGCGTCAAAGCCAATCATCCGCTTTCACAGTTCCCATCTTCGCAGCCATTTTGCATTTGTCTTGATTCACTTGGGACCACAAAATGGTGCAAATGAGATCGAGACAATTGCGTGACCTTGATAACAACTTTAGGATCAATGTTACATTTTAAAGGCTGTATGTTTAACTATTTCCTACACAGGTGTTTCAATGGATGTAAGGTCCTCCACTGGTTTTACTGACTCTCTCACATCAAAACAATAAGAAAAGACTAAGTTTGATGAGGTGGTGAAGCAGCTTGGGATCATTGGAGTTGTTGTCTTCACCACCATTGCCGTCATTGCAGTCAGTTTCTCCCGGTTAGGATTCCTTCAGTGTCCATGGTTCTGGAGGTTTCTGAGGGAGGGGGGTCAAAACTAATACATGTAATACAATGTGCTATTTTTGACACTCATTTCTATTTTCCTTTTCCTTAATCATCAAGGATCATGTGTAAAATGAGGCTATTATTGGTTTGTGTGTGTATTAACTGATTATTAGATATCAGATGTACTGACATAAAGCAAGCAGGCCTACATGGTTGCAAATATGAATGTCTCTTTGCAACTAGAGCACAAAAAATAAAAGGTAATGGTATAGTTCACACATTGCCAGTGCTCCTCTTTGTCTTTGGCGCCCTTTTCTGATGTCAAATCAAAATACTGCCTGTGTCCGTCACCTGGCCAAAGAAAAAACAAATTCAGACCTTAAAAAAGAGAGAAGATTGTTGTAATAGACTGTTCAGTTTGTTCGCTCCATGTCTGCCCCTCGTGACCGATCTGCTCTGGTAAAATGACCAACCTCTGATGCCATATATGCACGTTGTTGATTTCAAGCACTTTAGAGTAAAGGTTATTTAGAGGCATCAGTGTAGGGAAAATGTTTTGTGAACAGTGTCTATAAAAGAGGTTGTAGCTGCAGAACTACTATATAGAAGCGTTTTTAAGAGCAGCTGTTTGCCTCATTCTAATGTCCAAATGAACCACATCTACTGCGATACATGATACAGTCCAAGAGTGGAAGAATTCGACTCGGAGACATTGATTTAAAAACAACAATATGCAGCCTGTTCAGTGGCCACCTCCTCAGTGAAGAGGACAGCGAGCAAGGGGAGAGAAAAAAGAAAAACACCTCAGCTCCTGTTTGAAGCGCTTGGTGTTGCCTAGGAGAAGCTTATCTATTGTCACGGCGATGAGCAGCAGGAATGTAATTCGACATTACATGAGGTCGGACACTGGCGGCTTACTGGTGTGACACATCCGTGACATGCTCGGAATTAACATGCAATGGTGTCAATTAAAAGCATGAAATGCACTTAGGGGGAAGCTCGAATGTTTTTCCCCCCCGCACCCCCGAAAACAGACTGAGGACATATGACGGAGTGACAATTAGCACCACGCGCCGGATTCTTGGTGGGTGATTATCGAGTCGGACGGCTATTCACACGTCGCACGATCTCCTCTAAAAAGGAAGTGAGGTTACAGTGAAAGAATGTTCTACCTATTGTCTCACACAGAAAGCATGTGCAACCTCCGGTTTGATTACAGCCACCTACTAGCTTCCTGCCGAGAGCGAGAAACACTTTGAAGTAACACGCACATTTCCTGAGCCTTGTCACCGATGTTTCAGCGGCGCCGCGTGAGCACGGATTTGCTCTTTCATCACACTAAACAGCGGCGCTGTTTGTACAGTGATATTCTATCTCTTTTCCCCCCACATCCCATTGTTGTCGTCTCACTGCGTATCGGCTCACAACTGGGACTCGCACGAGTGTGGAATTGTGTCTCGGCTTGACGTGCTGAAAAAGAACAAAAAAAATTGGCGGGAGTTCAAGGGAACGACGGACAGACGGACGAGGAGGCGACGTGTACCTAAGCAAGAGTGTGTGTGTGTGTGTGTGTGTTCACCCCCTGTGCTACAGTCTCACACAACTTCTGCTGCTCATCGTCGGTGGTGTAATAACAATATCACTCATCTCATATCCTCGGCTTACTTTGCTTCCCCCGCCGCCGCCGCCGCCCCCTCGCTCCACATTTATCATATTCATTTGATATTCAGAAATAAATGTAGCAGAAAGAGAATAATGCACCTCCTGTACGCGGCGTTCATTACAGATACATTTACATGGGGGTTTGCCTTCATGGTTTCAAATGGAGCCCTGTTCACTGGTGTTCCTCACATTTGTTGAGAAGGAGGGGAGGGGAGCGGGGGCTTGTGGGGGGGGGGTAGTTCTCTTCACATTAGCGCTATCAGTGAGCGATGATAAATGGGTTGATCTATCCATCTCTGCTGTCACATTCATAAAAGAAATTTGGCCTTCGTCAAGGGAATCAAGCACGGCGCTGTAATATCCGCAACACGTATCTATCAAGTCCAACTTGAGACGTATGGAAACGCTATAGCGAATATACCTCAGTGAATAATATTTCACCCGTGATAATGCAGCAAATACCCGCTGAGGAAAATCTGCATTTTTCAGTCGTCTCAGCTGCAGAGGACGGCGGAGGAGGTGGGCTACTGATCATATTCAATCTGGAGGCGATCATGTAAATAGCCCTCCATCTTGGGAAGGCGATATGCAAAGCAGCCCGTCTCCCCTGTGTCAGGATCAGATTAATGGAAACCTAAAAGTGGGAATTACGGCCCTTATCCGGCACGGCGTTCCGGGGAGGGGCCGGGATACGGGCCCTGGGGGAATCTGCCTGGTTCAAAGCCCATTCCTCTGGTTAAGGAACTCGCTAAGATCCGTGCACCAAGGTGAAGGGTAATTTCCTTTGATATTCAGCAATGTATTACTGTATGTAGTGTGCAGGCTGCATGCCCCACCGACTCTGAGTGTGTGACATGCAAATGTGTGCGCGCGTGCAAAGAAGTGGCAGTAAACAACGTTATAAAGAGTGGACGCGGCGCTGCGGGGATCATGTTCTTGTGGTAAAAACCTGCAGATCTGTGCCAGGATAAAGCTCTAATGTATGACTGCAGGTTGGAGGAGAGACTCGGTTGAATCCAATTCAACTGGGATTTGATGCCTGTTTGTTAGCCTGTTAGCCTTGGCCCACTTAAAAGTGCAACAAAAACAGTACCAACTGATTAATTAGCAGCACATACAACCCATTGTAACTGCAAAACAACCCCACACACACAGCCGTGAATTCCCCCACACAAAAATCACGCATCAATACGCAGTCTGTCGCTCAGAATTCAACAGAATAACCAGCGAGGGGGTCCTGGCATAACCAATATCAAAGGCCGGCTCCTCATCTGGCTTGATCCTCAGGGCTGGAGGCTTTGTGCACTCTGTGTGGATATGACAACAAGCCCAAATCTATTACCTGGAGCCCGGCGTGTACTGTCTTATGAAGGCTGGGCCGCAGCGTGAGGCTCTGCAATATGCACCGCCACCTGACTCGCCAAGGATTGGTAATATGGAATCAAACCTGCTGGTGGAAGACGCACACAAACACACTTCATACTCCGGTAAACTCCACCGCCTCGTGTAGAACCACAACAGAACAGGCAGCGGTGGGATTTCATTTTGAAGTATTAGAAGAGCCTATCCAAATAACTCCTTCCACGACCATATATGTCTTTTTATTCCTCTACTCTCTCTCTCTCTCTCCCGTCGCCTCACTCGTGGCGGTTGTCTCTCTCCCTCCTCTCTTTCCTTCCCTTCCGCCAGCCTCTTTACTATTCATTGAGATCCAATCGAGTGTTTGGCACTCCTCCAGCTCTTCCCTCCTCCCCTCCTTCGCTTAAATTTGAATAATACATGACCCGGCCTCGCGGTGACATCACCAGCGCTCGCATTAACACATACATACTGTACGAAGGCATAAACAATCTGACCGGGAAACTATAGAGGATGAATCTTCTTCTATATACACAGCTGCTCACAATCTATACTGTCAACAATCTGTCAAGCGGGGGGCGCTGCATGCGTGTGCAGTATGAGCACCGTTACATTGGTATTTTTTTTGTTTTTTCAGTATAAAAGCTTGAGTCTGTCTATCTGCATGTGTGTGTGTGATGCAGTCAGAGCATCTGGCTCCTCTCTGCTTCCCGACATTAGCGCAGACAAGAGAATCAGTGGACTATTGAATGCAATTACAGTGCGCGGGCCAGACAATAAAGATTGATAGTGCTTTCGCCTTTTATCACACACCAAACATACCAGAGGTTAAAGCCTGCGAGCCTTGAGCTGCCGGCATTCTAATAATGATTGAAAATATGCCACCAGGAGTGAGGAGGTATGAAAAAAATACAGGGATGCATAAAGCAAAAAGGGAAGGAGGGGGGGGTTTCTGCCTGTTTGCGTTTCACAAAGATCACACCATGAAGGGAAATTACGTTTGTTTGAGTGTGTGTCTGTTGTTCAGCTGTTAATGTCCGTTAATGAGAACTCTGACAGATCTTCTGTCAGTGAAAACACAAAAAAACTGACTGTACTAATTTATGTAGCATCACATAAAAGAGAGAGGAAAGAGGATAAAGAGGAGAGAAACTTTGTCTGCAGTGCTGGAGCATGAACCTCCAGCTGCATCCTCCAGCCTCAGGAGCAGCAAAAAGCACAGGTTGGTATTTAAACCAAGAATTACCACAGAGAGAGAGAGAAAGAGAGCGAGAGAGAGAGTGTTCGTCCAAAGTGCTGCATCCAGTGAGGCTGAATAAAGTTTTTTGAAAAGAAAATACATGATGTATGTTTGAAATTTCCATCTTCTTTTTATGTGTTTTTTCATTTCCTTCACAGTGGAACTTGTACAGTCTCAATATCTCTTTATAAATATGCTAATCAGAACAATGTCTCTTAAATACATGCACGAACACATGTATCATTAAATATATCGGACCTGTATTTCAGAATCAAGAAGGCTCAGTGTCATTGGTGTGAATGTTCAGACTTGTTTTGCTGTGCAGCATTTTCTCATTAACCTGTGTCTTTGCTGCTGCTGTTATGTATTAAGAACATAAATAAATAACTCAAAATTAATCAAAATCAGTCAACCAGGAGTAGAAATATGGCCACCTCTGGTTCAACCGGCCATTTTGTTCTTTGAAATGGATCCAGCATCCTCAGATTATCCTTAGTTGTTCACTGGTTAAGAAAAAACATATGTGACTTTAGGAAGTTAATTCCCATGTGAGCCTTTAACCTGCCAACTCCTGTGTATAAAAGACATGGCTACCATCTTCTTCCATGCTCTGATTAAGGCCGAAACGTTAGCGTGTTTATCTGACACGGCCAAAATACATCCCTGAAATGTTTGTTATTAAAGAGAGAGTTAAGTACCGAAAAAAGGTCAGCTGGGTACCAAATTCCAGGTAATGTGAGAGTACCCAAACCTAAGCACCACTAACAAAATACTGGGAAGGCTCATCCTCTTCAAAGATGTAACTATATTTTATTATTATATATATAAGGTTTTATCAACTTGCTTGAGTAAAATGAGAATAATATACACAGTTTTTTATCATTTAATGCTCAAATGTTCATGTTTTCTTTGACGAAGATGAGACTAAGATGAAGTTTGACTAACATAAGAAGGATGAAAATGATTAAAAGTCAAATGAACTTTTAATCTAAAAAGAGCATAATATTTCAGCTGTTTTTGTGAAATATATTGAATTTTTTCCCCCTTCAGAATAAGATAGGAAGGTCTGGATGTTTCTTTGCATGTTTAAGTACGAGCCACAAAGCACCCGCCTGCTGTGGAGAGCAAAGTTCACTCATCCCTGCTGTCTAACTGTACTTATTTCTTCCTTTTTGAACAATCTGAAGTGAAATTTGACATATTTTACATGCCCCGAAAAGTGTCAAACCCCCAAAAACCTGTTCACATCTACAGAAATAATTCCACAATAGTTGATCCGTTTCATCGCTGCCGTGTGATTTGTCCTGACATATCAAAGCAGACTCTTTTTCATCCAACTGTTCACAGGACAAAAATGTGCTCGGGAGCGAGGAAGACTTTAAAATTAAAATAGTTGGTTGCCAAAGACGCACAATGCATCTTGATGAAGGAATAATGGGAGACGGTGACCAAGGACAGATCTGAGAGAGGAACAGAGGAAACAAAGAGCAGGACAGAGGAGGAAGACGGAGATGACAGGAGGAGAAAAAGGACAAAAGAGGATGAAACAGAGGATTTTTTTTGTGGTAATTTTTAAACGGAGAGTAACGGCGGAAGATGAGTGACGGAGTGATTGTTCTATTATGTGGCTGACTGGCCACAGCCCTCTAACATATGAACGTGCATGTGTGGCAGCTTTCTTCAGGCGCTGCTGTTGATTATTTCTGTCCTATTAGTGACATTCTCCTTCAGTCACTCTTCTTTTTTTCCTTTCTGTCTGTGTCTGAACGGAATAAATACACTTTACCTTGACACACCGCTGTTTGTCTTTGCTCACACAAAACAAAAAAAATCACACTTGATGCCTCTTGAAAGTGTCATTCTGGCTGCTTTTTGTTTGATTTGATTTGATTAATTTTGTGTCATCGTCTGTGGGTCTGCGGTTAGCATTGTGACATATTTCTTGTTCGGATTGGGTGCTTTCAGTTTCCTTTTGTCGGCTCGTGCTATTTAAGTTTTGCTACTGATTTGAAAGAAGCTGGACATGTAAAACATATCGCTTCCTACACTCTCTACAGTGTTGATCTAAATCAGAATCACCTTTGTAGGCCCGAATAAGTTGCAGTGAGAAGTTTTAGTCCTGTTGTCAGCAGATATGACAATAATATTACACAATTATGGGAACAAATGTATGGTAGTACAGACAGAAGTACAAAGTCCTAACTAAGACATAGGCAGCAATAACTGAGTTACAGTCAAACATCATAAGAGTGATAATACAAAATGAGAAATAATTTAAAAATATGTATAAAAACAGTCTAAATGGGATCTTAAAACAACCCGAGAGCTGTCTAAAACCATAAAAATGCTCGATAATGAAACATAATTCACAATAAGAGACCCGATTCTGTAGTTTTAGACTGAACTACATTGGTTTTGAGACACACTGTATATAAATGCTCTTTTATAGGTAAAACAAAGCTGAACAGACAAACAGTTCTTTTCCAGGTGAGAGGTATGAACACAAGGGTGTGGTTGGTGCTGTAAGCAGTGCCATTTGATCATTAGTTTGTTGTAATCAGTAAAAAACTGGGATGTGAGTATGTACAGCTAATCTTTAAATCACTTTGTAAAATATTCCTTTATAAGGAAGCCTTTCTGAATATTTAATATGTTTCCTCTGGCTTTACCAATTCAGCTATTTTATGTTTTTATCTATTTATTGTGTATTCACTTTTTATTTCTCGCATTTGCTATGAATTCTTTTTCTTTTCCTTGTAAAAGCATTTTATAACTTTGTTAACAGTTATTCCAACTGCTTAACTTGATTATATTACTAGTACCATAACAAGTCTCCATCACTGTGGTGGCGTCTTCCTGCGATATGCACGGGTTTGAATGCAAACTGTCCAAAAATGTTCTACTTTTGTCTTTAATTCATGTGTAATGTTTCTTTTAAATGCCAGGACATTAATGAAATAATCTTGAATACCTATTAATTTTTTACTAATATAACTGGTCTGTGATGATTAAATGCAACTCTGGATTGATTATGTTTGACCATCTGACAATTTGAAATGTGGTCGATGGTCAAGGGGTCAGTTTTTTCTCTATTTCTGGCTACTTTCATAGGAAATGTCTGTGTAAAATGTAGATTTTGAATACCGGTAATTCATATATTCATTCATATGAGGCAGTGGTTTCCCAACCTGGGGGTCAGGGCCTCCACTAGGGGTCGCCAAAGCTTCACAGGGGGTTGTGACGCCTTCTTGATTTTAAGGGGTTTAAGAAAACTGAAAAAATGTCGGCCCATGTCACTGAATTTCATAACAAGTTTGCTTATTAGAATGTTTGATCGTTTAAATGTAAAAAATACACAATTCAGACGGACAATTGTATAAAGACTAAAACCATCAGAAAACTCTGATCAGTATTCATCCAAATCACTCGTTTTACACACTGTTTGGGTTCATTGTGTTATTGTTATGCATGGAATATAATATGAAATATCCATAACCTATATATCACTTCAGGGGTCGTCAGTTTAATACGTCCTTAAGGGGTCCCTTAAAGAAAAAGATTGGGAACCCGTACTTTAAAATATTTTTGATCTGTGCTCATAGAGGTATAAACATAATGCATCATGTTGCACTTCTGTAGCTCCTTATAGTCGGCTAATCTAAAGCGTGAGGCCTTTGTCCTTGCTGACCGGTGATTAGAGGCTGATCCGTAATCCAAGGATAATTTGTTTGTGTTTACTCGCATCCACAACCCAACACAAACAGGCAAACACAGCAGATACCTAATCTGTCCAACCAATGCCGGGGCCTGGTGTACGCTCTACCACCAGACCGTGTTTGCATATGGAACAGCGTCCTCAGATAATTCTCCAGGAAATATTAGCAGATTAGAATGATGGGATTAATGTACGGCGTTGTGATACAGAGGAGACACACACACACACACACACACACACACACACAGACGCTGCTGTTGATGTAAATCATCAGCAGAGACTCTAACCCCGGTCCCTCGCAGAGATACAGGAAGCGGTAGGATGAGGACTCGCAGATAACAGTCAAATCCAGACACCTATTTAAAAGGTTGATATTTTAGTAGTAAACATGTAGGATTCCTTCATTATTTGACAACTCCCCCGTCCGCCTAGTTGGGAGCTTTCCGTTAAGATGCTTATCTGAAATGTCAAAAAGAATTATGCTGATAGCGGTCGGTATGAATAGGGCCTACGCCGTCCCTGATAAGGACGCGTGTGGACTCTCCTCACCAACACTGGATTTCCTGCACATCTAAAAGGGGCCTAATTCCACATTAATATGAATATGCCACTCGCCTCACCCCCCCACCTCCCAGTGGAAAGAATTATGGTCCCCGTGAACCGATCCTCACTCTCCTTACCTCTGCCACGACAAAAATGCCACGGTAATGTCAGGGGAGATGTAACGATTTAGATCCCGACGATTGTCCTGTGTCAGGCGCTGCACATCCGTCGGCCCGGACGAGTTGATTAGAGTTGGGACATCAAAAGAGGCTCAGGGTGGAGATAAGAGGGGGGTTTGTGGGGTGGGAGGAGGGCGCTGGTGGGATATTAACGTGTCTTCCCGTCAGGAATTAAGACGCAGGAGGAGTTTCAGCCAAAGTTCTGTCTGTCTCGCCTTCTGCTATCTCGAAAGAGTTGGCAGCGACTCCCGGCTTCTTTTGCATAAGAGCCGAGATAATCGGAGCCTGTTTAGATCAATTAATGGGGAGATAGGGAGTACAGTAAGGAAACTGACGGGAGCGTGCAAAAAGTCAGCTGTGTGCTTGAGTGTGTGTGTGTGTGTGTGTGTGCTTCTGTACCAACAAATGTCCTCATGAGGATGTAAAGATGAGTCGACTCAGCCACAGTGGTGTCATTTTGTCAATCTTTTGGGTCAACTTTCGGGTCAGGGGTCTTCTAGGAATGGAAAATATGTAAAATGAGAACAAAGATGTGATATTAATGTTTTGTTGATCACATATTGGTCATCACTCAATTATCTGGTGAGATTAAAGCAGGTGGATACCTTGCAAAAGGTCATAAATAAATAAAAACATCCCTGCGATACCCTGTTGTTAAACTGGATTATGCACACATGCATGATTTTTAATGCTAAAATGATGAAGTTAATTGATAGAAAATCAATTGCCATTCATTTTGGTAATCAAGCAAAAATGCCACTCGATGTCGCACTAGAGGACCAGCTTCTCAGACCAAAGAAATGGGCGCTGGCCCACCAGATTCCATTGAAAAAAACAGTAATTTTACCCACAGACAAACAATAAGAAAATATTTGTAAAACAGACTGCAATGGCTGTCATGTAACGTTGGCTAATCCTTGAGGACATATTTGCCCATCAATGTTTCTGCCACTGACAGACTCAGATTGTCATTCTCAGTGTCTGACAGCATTATGGGAAGGATCCTTTAGTTTAACCAGAAGCAGCCGTTATATCACTATCACTCTCCACCAGACTCCATAGACAAAAACGCCTATTTAACCTCGCAGATCATCGTAACATTGTCATAAAACTCACCAAAACTGTCTTTCCACAGTCTTTCTAACAATCACCAACTCTGGTTTGGTGGAAATAAATCTTTAATTCATTGACGACACAGGCAAAAGCAGTGTGACGTCATTCTCTGCCCAAGACACCATGACACCATTCTATCTTGACATAGCTAATAGCTGTTTGCTGCTGCGTTAAATTTCACATCATATTTTGAAATTTTAAAAAAAAAAAGGCTTAGCCATGTGAGCCATTTTTTGCCACCTCCCCTCTTCTCTGACACACTTGGGGCTGGCAGTGAAACTCCATCCTTTTTAGTGCATCACACACAGACAGCATCATGTCATTTAACGCCGCCTGTAGCACACAGGAGCAGCATTCAGGATACAGTAGCCGGGTCACGTGGATCAGTGGAGCCAGTGTGGTGAAGTTTCAAGTTTTCTGCAGAGCTGACATACAAAACAAGGTCTTTGCTGACTAAAATCAACCCACTTTGTACACAACAACATTACTACACTGTAAAAAAAAATAATAACAATAATATTCTGGCAGCTGGGACCAAGTTATAGAACTGTAATAAAAGTTATTATTGCTGTTTTCAGTGATAAAAGACTGTATTTTTACCAATGCTTATATGCTGATTTACACATTTATTTAATGTGTTTGTTGTAAAAACTTCCATAATTATACAAGATATCTGTAGATTAACAAACAAATCCATGTAAATTTATAGAACAGATACTTTTTTTTTACTGTTGTCACTAATTTCACTATTTTCACAAGTATTAACACTATTAAACTTGAATTTAACAGTTTAATCTATCAAATAGTAAGATTTACCTTTTTATGTGAAAAAAATAATTTTCTAATATTTAAAGTTACAAATTTCACATTATTGTGCATTAGACATGTAAATTCACAGGCTATTTTTTGTCATTTTATTAATATTTACATGTATTACTTTTTTTACAGTGTGTATCTTAGCAGTCATATCTTAAGTAGCAGCAACTGACAGCAGCAGGGTTTACCTTAGTTTGCAAGTGCAAGTGTACAACACAGTATTTTCTTTCCCCAAATTGTTTTAAGATGTAAAGTTTCCCAAATTGAGAGTGTGTACATTTGCTTTCCTGCTCCGTTACTTCAGTGTGTGCATCCGCCCTTTACCAATTCCTATTCCCTCCTCGCCCTCAGTATCTCAATTTAACACCGCAGCCCTTAGAGGTCAAAAAGACACCCTGGCGCCAGCTGTCCATCCTAAAGAGGATAGAAGGGTTTTGTGTGTGTGTGTGTGTGTGTGTGTGTGGGGAGGGGGGTCATTAATTATACATAGGCCGTATTTTGCATAACTCCTCTCCTCTGCCCCCTTCACACCACTGTCAGGCTTTAGCAGGCTGAGAAGCGAGGGCTGCATCCGCTTCATGATAACATCTCCAATAACAATTAAGGTGGAAACATGTAATTTGCCAAGGAGAAAAAAAAAAACCCTGTCAATAGGCTCTGTTGCCTTTGCATACTAAACACAGAGGCTGGAGCTGCTGAGGACTTTAGGACTGTGATCAAAACAGGACACCACACTGTAAAAAAACTACCTCTGTTTAGGAGTGTAAACATGAAAATGGACCTGCTGTTGTGTGTTTTGTTCAAGAGATAGAACAGTGTTTGCTTCTTCTTCTGCTCTCAAAGTTGGTAGCTGGTTTGATTTGGGTCAATATTAATCAAAATTTCAGCTTTCTGCTCTTCGACTGCTGTCGACAAAGACATTGATACTGGCTGAATCTGTAAAAACTCTAGTTAAATGTCAACCTTTTGTTTTTTTTTACGTCCAATGTCTATGTTGTACATTAGCTGACCGAGTATAGTCGACTAAGAAAATCTTTAGTCGAGGGACAGCCCTACAGTCTTCACATGGCAACTACATGAAACACCCTAACTTTCCACGCAGCTGTAGGTGGCGCTCTAGCGCAATTTCTGGACGTGCACACCGTCAAATCAGGTGACGTGGTATAAAGAGCTAGAAGGTCAGAATATGGATGGATGGCTCAAACAGTCACAGGACTTTAACCCAGGAGAAAGCTGCTGGTGTCCCATGTGAGGCCAAAAGTAAACAATTTCTTAACTATTGCACAAAGTACCTAAATTATGATCTTTTCCTAATCCTCAGCAAGTAGTTTTACCTAAACTGCAACCGTTTCACACATGCAAGCGTTATTTTGAAAGTTTCACTTGCTGTCCTGCAGGTCCAGAAGTGACGCGAGACACCTACAGTGCCATTTTCTGAAGGAGATAAAGAGATAAATGTAATTTTATAAGATAACATTACAGAAAGAAAAACATTATGTCCTTTATGTTCACAAAAATATTACATTTCATTTAAATTTCAGGGATTTTATCCTGTTTTATAACAATATGAACAGCAAAAATGTAACACTGTAAAAGTGTAAAAATAACTTATTTAATTTTCTGTTTTTCTTTAATTAATCTATTAATTAAAAATGTTTAAAAAGAGTTTTTAATAACATTTTTACATTAAAATGGTATTACTCCATTTGGTATTAATGATCCTTTTTGTATTTGTTTATTTATTTGCTCAAGTTAAATTCAAACAAAGGACAATAGATAACATGGTAGATGGAGGGAAAAAACAGCCCCATAGGGAGCCATCAATTTTGTTGGGGAGAAAGAAATGTTACTTTCATCCAGACGGTGATTCCTGGCTGTTTGACCTGTTTTGCCTTAATACTTAGAAGCAAGATGTGCTAAAGTACTAAATAATTTGTCAAATTATCATAAATATGACACATGAAAACACCAAGCACCAGAGTAGCTTTCTCCCGGGTCACTGTCATAAGCCTCTGTTGTAGAGGGCTTTTATTCTGCCACTGCACCTCCATTTGCATGCGTGGGTGTGTGGGGTAAGTACATCCTTACATTCCTCAATTAAAAACTCAAATAAAGGTTATTGAGTTGAACTGAACGCAGGAGTCGTGTGAAACTTAATTAAATTGCCAGCGCAGGGGCTGCTCAACTACAGGTCGTATTTCCTGCTTGGTAGTTTTGGATTTCATTAAATAATCTAATGATATTTACCTTGAGATATGATTATTTCTTGGAATGTGACATGTAACAGTAAATGCATTTCCTCATCTTTTCCTCCATGAAGAAAAAAGAGAGACAGGACTGTACATTTCCACCTGCGTCTATAGGAGTTTCATCTTCCCACCACTGGGAAAACACCTTGATCCTTTTAAGCATGCATCCAGACTGACCCCATCCTTTCATCAAAAGTGATAAAAGCTTCGCCTTTACTTCTGGTGCCACCTTCCCCCCCCGGCTTCCCACCTCCCTACCTAGAGTCACTCTATGACTGCTACATCTGAATCAAGAATGCAAATGGGGCTGGAGCCTCACAAAGCCTGGGGTGACCTATATTACAGCTAATGATGGGCCACAGTGTCGGAAGAAGAGCTGGAATGAAAGAGAATTTGAATGAAGCTGACCCACATACAAAGGCACGACCAGTCGGAAAGACATGTTCCCTTCCTGCTAAGTAGGCCACAATGGGCTTCAGGATTATGCACAAGTTCCCCTTTTCTCCTGATGGATGGAAATGGGAAAAGTGATGGGGAGCCCCTGGCAACAGGACTCATTCCTTACACACAGCTAACAGGTTCGTAGTAAGGTGGGAGTCTCAGCTTGTTAAATGGGAATCGGTTTCACCACCAAGGCAGAAAAGATCTCATAATGCTGCCTTTATATGGAGCCCAGTATTCCATTAACAGCTGGATTAGAGCATAACCAGAATGGAAATCTCCTCTTGTAACCACATCAAAGAGAATAGACAAACCCTAATGTAATTTACATTGGTATGAAAAAGGTATTCAACCTTTTTAGAAAGGAAAATGTTTCCGATCTAATCTTGAAAAAAAAAAAAAAATAGTTCAAAAGTTTGACGATTTCACTCAATTACTTTCTTTACAAGAGTAATATGAGAATATCAATCTGAGGTCTGTGCGTTTAAGTCCAGGTGAAATGAAAAATGACTTTTCCAACCCTTTAAGATCACATCCTGTTTATATTGTACCTCTGGTAAACAATCTATGCAAAAAAACCTACAAAAACTTTCTTGTATTTTTATGTCAAATGTCATCCAAATTTTTTTCTTCCTGTAAGCATTAACTAAACAATCTCAACCATTAATATCATGACATTCACCGTCAATCAACTTTTACCAACAAAGAGTGAATATTCATTACGTCATTCATGGCTAGCTACAGGAGCTCACTGTTACTGTACAAACACACAACTTGATCAGTGCCTTGGGTGAAACTGGATCATATTTTATGGAAAGAATATTGTCTGACGTGTGCAACCGAACGGGGCTCAGCAGCCTCCCAGTGAATACAACCTCAGAGACAGACAGAGGACAGTTTGACGACAGCGGTACAGAGGTGATTTCTGGAGTTTCCAGATGGACTTGTTGCTAAAAGAAGCGTGTTAGATGTTGTTAGCTCGTGCAGTTAACGTTAGCTGACGTATCCCCAGGATGGCAGGACACAAAACCAGCAATAAAAAAATGCTTTATCCGGCCTTCATCTGGCCATCCTGTAGTCAGCTAATGGGACAACTACAGCTGTTTGACTGGGGCGATTTGAGGAGAGTATTAGTTAGAATCTTAATTCATATTGGTTTATAGACATTTTAATTCAGAAATGTGACAGATGATACCTTTAAGTATTGAAACAGTTTTCAAACTCTTAAGTAGAAGCTGGGTTACTTCAACTACAGGATCTCTTCTGAAAGTGATTTTCACAAATGGCACCAAATATTTTATTCTGGCTGCGTGTCTTGGGGCAAGAAAATGTCCAGTCTTTTGAGACTGACTGATTCAAAATCACAAAGAATATATTGGAACTGATAAAACCTGTCCTGTGTGTCACTACAGCCACACTGTGTATTGGCTTACTATCACAAAAATCCATTCAAAATTGAAACTGATACCGTCCATTCGCTCCATTAACAGTTACTATCAAGGCCTTTTTCTCTAAAATGCATGCATCATGTTTTTGAAGGAGACCCATTATTGTAAGTGGCAACACAGAACATCATTCATGCAAAAATGTCTGGGAAACATGATTGTACATGGTTTTTAAAACATGCTGTACAATCTCAATTATCGTTTATCAGCAGCATTAACTGCCTGGTTAGTAATCCAGCCCCAGATAATATATTCTGCCTTTAAATTATACAGTCATAGTCCTAAAAACAAATAAGTGTGTATACTCCAAAAGAGTGTACGTATTTGCGTGACCCCACATTATTGTGTGCACACAGGGGGGGCTGGAAGAGACACAGATAGGAAATGTTTTATTTCCTGAGCTCATGTGGCAAGCAGGTAGTAATTGGTGTGTGTGTTAATCCTGGGATAACAAGTGTTTTCCAAGGAGAGTCAATGATCATCTTACAAGGTCAGTTTAGCCCTGTACGCTGCATGCATAATGGAGAATGCAAAGGCTAATAGGAACATAATCACATCACACACACTCACACACACAGACGACTCATTCCCCAACTAAAGGTGATGCACCCTGGAAAAAGGTACAGTTTGATCTTGAGCTGCCATCTTCCCTCTCTGGAAGGCTTTTCGATGCCACCCTGTGGTCTAACCAACGCTTTACCGGCATCTTAGCGGGGGGGGGGGAACCCTTCCCCTTCCCCTCCAGCCAATGGGATTACAGCTGGGAGGTGGCGGTGGTGGCGACCACGCACCATGACCCGTCCGTTTTTTTATGACTTCATTATTTTCCCTCCCTGCCACGCTCGTTTTCATTTGGCAGAGCGGGGGCATAATGACTGCGCTATAAAAACGCTGCCTTAACGTTTGCATACTGTTCTCATTTGGTCCGGCCCTCAACCCTTCAGCTAGCATATGGCAGGTAATCAGGTCTGCAATCAGGGCTGCACGTTACACAGGGCCCCGCTTTCAGCACAGGGGCTATTACCCATCTGTCTCACGACACACACACACGTGTATGCATGCAAGCAGACAGAAATGCACAAGCAGATACACAAATTCAATCCCCACACAGAGGCAAATGGACACACACACATTCTTATGCAGAAAAAGTGCATACATAACTACCCCATCACCTAACCTATAGACAGTCCCCATATAAGAGACTTTAATGATATTTCCTATGAAATGTGCAGTAACTCTTTAAGTTTTGTGGTTTATAAGACCTGTGATTTCACAGCATATGTGGAGCTGATTTAACAAAGCCAGTCATATTCTAACCAAACTGCTTTGCCCCTCACCTCTGTGTAACCTGGAACGATCATTTAACACACATCAAGGCACATACATTCTCAATAGCTCCAGCATATGGTTCCATCATTAAGTATGAAGTACATGCAAAGCCTGTAAAAAAAAATATGTCTGGGACCCCTAATGGTAAGTATGACCCACGGCCTCTTTTAAAGGTGTTTTTTTTTATTGCCATCAGGAGATTGATGATTTCGGAATTACAACTTAAAGTTTTTGATATGTTTCACTCCTCGCTATTATAGAGGCATGTAGCCTAGTTCAGTTCAATGAAATTGCTGAGATTCTCAACTGAATACTTTGTGTGCACCTGGAGAACTATCAATGATCCTCACTGGGGGGCTAAGCTAAGCTAAACATGACGAAACCTGGAGAAACTCAAGGACGTTTCTTTGCTGTTAAAGGACCAGTGTGGGGGATTTAGTGGCATCTAGTGGTGAAGTTGCAGATTTCCACCATTTGAAAACAAGGTTTCCAAGCCACGGAAAACGGCCCATCTGGAGCCAACAATATGGCGGACTCCGCCATAAGAGGACAAGCTCCTTCTGTAGATAAAGACGTCTCATTCTAAGGTAACAAAAACACAACAATTCTTATTTTCAGGTGATTATACACCAATGAAAACATACCTACATACCATATTACATTTGTGACAATAGATCCTCTAAAGCTTACCGCCATTGTTGTTGTCATTTGTAAAGAGACTACTGCATCATCCCACTAACGATGTAACAATACAATCAGCTCGAGATTATATATAAAACATAACCCTGCCAACTGAAAACAACCTTGTATCTATTGCCATGTCTGTCTGTTATCTTCTTGCACTTTTCATTTTCTGACTTATGGAAGCCAAAAACGACTACAATAATTTTTCATTATTTGAATCTTCACATTTTTGTATTGAAATTAAACTGTCCTGCAATATTTCGCTCCATCCCTAGTGCCCAATGTGTAGTGTCTCTGAGGATCTATACAAAGAACACGCCAAAGGAACATAGATAGGTGGTGTAACCATCATGAGCACACAAATGTGTAGGTAAGAGAAACTTTGTGCTCTATGACAGTGTTTCTGAAACTGGGGTTCACAGGGGGGTCATGAAGCCTTCTTGGAATTAAGGCGCGTAAAAAAAACAAAGAATATACACAGGCCTAAATCTCAGCATCTGGTTCACTTTTGTGAAGAAAAATAAAAAGTAAATTGTCTCATAGAACAATAGCCGAACGTCTGGGACAAGAAAACACTGAATTTGTCAAAAAAAGAAGCCTATTAAGTCTTCAAAATAAAAATACATATAATACAGACAACTGTATAAAAAGTTATCTAAACAGGAAATAATCTGCTCAAAAAAAGGAACCAAAACAATATGAGTTGTGCATAATAATAAATAAGTTTATATTTAATATTCCCCTTTTCAATGCAATTGTTAACTGCTGTAAACTGTCAACAGCAGTAAGAGTTTGATCACTGCAGTCGTCTCCCTGCCACAATGTTTCTCACTAAAACTGTAAGTGCAATTTATCTCAAATATACAGTTCAATGCGACTTCAATGCTGTTTTAGGCTTATTGCACATTGGATTCTAAAATATTTGAAATGAAGCATTATCACCTAAATGCTTTGAGTTAAAATGTTGTTTAATAGGCACTCTTTAACTCTTTATATAGGTCATTTTATTCTATCAAATATGTTCTGTGCTGCTCAGGAGGTACTTGGCTGAAACAATATTTCAAAAGGGTTACATTTATGAAAACTGTGTGAGAACCACTACTTAAAGGTGCAAATAAAACTCTCTGGACCAAACCCAAAACATCGGAAACAGAACTAACCAAAAATGCATACATTGATTTTAAAAAGAAGTGATGGCGTCGAAAGAGACCTGAGGACGGTTCTCAATTTAAAATTAGACCTGATCCAAAATGTGGTTGCCTCAGACAGACCCTACTGGTAAGAACATGCTTTTTATACAATTCATTGACTGTTTTATGTATTTTTTAAATCCACAATCAATAACATTCATATACAATTAATATACTTCTTTTTTTGACAAATGCAGTGTTTTCTTCTCATTGATCTATTAGCTCTTTGATTAACTTTTGGGGGGCTTTTTCGGGGTCCCGACCCACAGGTTGGGACCCACTGTCCTACACCACATGAGTTGATAGAAATCTACCCAGGGATACTGACACAGATTCTACACAATCAGAATAAATACAATTTGGAGCTGTCCCAACCCGGTTATTGGAAAACGAGTGAAGACCTTCGGGTTCAAACACTCATCGCTGATGATGCAACAGAACAGAATAATTCATGGATCCCTTTTTGGTTTTGGCATGCCATCAGCAGTGAAGACATTGCAGTGGATAGAGACATTACGCATGGCTGCATATGGGAAGTGGGAGGGAAGAAGAGGGCCTGCGTGATGATGATGATGATGGACTTAATGTGACTGGCATACTACTGTGCAGTCCAAAGGTCACGCTCACAGACAGGAGGGTGAAACCAAGAGGGCCTGTTTCCTTTGGCAGCCGAGAGTGGAACTTCCAGAAACTCCAGCCAAAGACAAAAGAGACATTTCAAGTCAGCGTAAAATACTACGGAGGCAATTCTAAGGGCGGCCAAAAGACAAAAGATAAAACATGGTTGTCAGTAAATACAGCGGTGATGACAGGACGAACCCAATCTGGCAACAGGGATGGAAACCATTACTTCCAACCGGACTGGAGCTTTGAAGATTGAAGGAATCTTGTGGCGGGATATCCACCCCCCAACCAGGCTCCCCAGCAGAATCCACCAGTACTCTCTCATTTGTACAGATGTCCAGCCAAATAGCGTTTGTGTGTGTGTGTGTGTATCCCATCCTTCCTGTGTGCGCACAAATCCACTGTGTACACACACATTCTCTACCTCAGCTCCCATGTTTCATCCTCTCCGCTCTCCCCGTGTTGTGTTTGTCGAGCTCTCAGGCCCAAATCCATTATTACCTCCCGAAATGACAACTCATTTCCACAAATGTAATCCCTTCCCCTTGCCTGCGTGAGGCTGTAAAGTAAACACAGTCCTCTCTGTAGAAAGCACCGAGCGCGGAGGGTTGGGACGCGCTACTTCAAATTTGCAAAGGGAAGTCGGAATGGTGAAAGCCAACCAGACCCGAGGAGTGAAGATGATAAAGACTGAGAGCATTTGAAGGGATTTATTCCAAAGCACCACAGTCTGTATAGATATATATATAGAGAGAGTAAATACAGTATGTCTTCTGAGAAAGTACCTTAGGGGGTGATTAGGTTTAGGTCTGTTCATTCTAACCCTAATTTAACCATGAATGTCATCAGTGAAGAGTTTCCGAGGCAGATTGACCAGTTTTATACATTTAGTTGTTTGTTTTCAGAGTTTAATAGGAGTTTTTATTCTGGTTGTAGGTTATTTTTTTAGGGGTGTGCATCTCTGCCACCTAAGACGATCCGATACGTATCCAGATTCCTGGGCTATGATACGATTCAGGGACAGTTTAATAGCACAGGTGTCACCATGCCGTCTCACCAGGTGACTGTTCAGATCTGTCGTGCTACCGCTGGACTTCATCGCTGTCCAATAGATCTTACAAATGGACAGACTTTTGTCCAACTTTCTTTCTTATAGAATTCAAACGTCTTCGAGATTTTAGAGTTCAGATCTGAGGATGCACTGTACATCCTATCAGTGTTGTTGGCGAGCCACGCTGCGCTAATGCTAGTCTCGTCACAAGACCCAACAGATTCACAACTAACTAAGAATCGCTTCTTCTAATAAATAAATAGTAATAACCAGAAACCTGTGCAGGATGCCCAATGAAGTCAAAAACATTTAAATACAGTAAATGTTTGAGAATCTGGAACCAGAGAGTGTCTGCCACTTTTGCTTGACCAAACAATTATTCAATTATAAAATTAGTTTTTCTTTAATTTTCTGTCAGTCCTTTCAGCAATAGTTGGAATGAACTTCCTTTGATGGATGAACTTTAAGGTCAGTATAGCTTTTTCTATTGCACATAATTACCAAACAATATTTTTAGTATTGTTTGTTTATTGGTGTGTAATGGTGACAGATCTGTGCAATTGGATAATGTTAAATGAAAATGTGAAAAATACCAGTTGTTCATTTCCATATAATGTTTTGTCAAAGCCACAGGTTGCAGACCGCTGCTCTGGATCAACATTGGTCATGTACGTTACTTCAGGACCGCGACCTGTTCACTCTGGACTCTGATATGGACCACATCTAAAAGATAATGAAAAGAAATCACATCTGAGGAATTAATCAGAATTGAGCACCAAGGCTTGCAGTGTGAACATAAGCTGTGGCTAAACATTACATGATGTTACAGGATGGAGAAGGACTCTATGTGGAGCACCAGAATGGACAGTTCAGAGTTTGACTGGTTTCTTATTCATGTTGAATTTGTTTTTCTATATTATGATGTTTTTAAGATAAAACATAAATTTGAGGTTGTTTTCCTTTAACGGAATCTGTTTTGTAAAATAAATGAAACCATAATTAAAACCAGACATCCTTACTGCCTCAATTTAAAGGTTGAGCATCGTGCAGGCCCACACACACACACACACACACACACACACACACACACACACACACAGAGCTCCATCTTCCTCCCTCTGCACTCAGAGATAAACAACAATAACAAACTGTCCTCCATCAGCCTGCCCACCAATCCATCCCTCACCCTCAGCCACATCATATGTGACTGCTTTAATCGCAGGCCAATCACTGCCAGGTCACAATTAATAAAAGCCACAACAGCCGCAAATAATAAGTCCAAATTGCCGCCTTAATCGAATGATGCAAACATCGGTGAGTTACAAAAGTTCACTGCCACCACTGACAATTTCCTAATTGTATTCACTCATTCATGGCAATTTTATTAACATGGAGCGGATGTCTTCTGCCCTTCCACTGTCACAGCACCAGGGATCTAATTTCATTATTTTCCACAAGATTTGCTTGACTACTGCCGTCATGCTAGTGGCGCGCCACGGCCAGATGTTTATGCTATTTAAATGAGGAAGCAAAGCCTGTTGGGTAAACATAATTAAAGAAAGTTGAAGCTTCCTTTTTTTTTCTTTCTTGTTTTCTTACTTCTCCTATTCCTCGCCCTCTCTTTGTCTACCTACATCTTCTCTCTCTCTTTCTTAACTTTACTTCATTAGACAAATTTCAATTAACACCAGAGCAACATGTTTCTCTGAGGAGGGGCGCGAGGCCTGCATGGAGGGCTGGGCACGCAGAGAAGTGTGACGCAGTGGACAGTGATAGCACACAAACACACACAGGATGCACATCTGCTTTACACTGTAAAAAAAACTTGTTTTTTTTCTGTATTTTATAAATACAGAAATATTAATAAAATAACAAACAATAACCTGTGAATTTATAGGTCTAATGAACAATAAAGTGAAAAATCTGTAAAAATATTTACTGCTTATGTAAAGAAATTTTCATTTTTTCACACAAAAAGTTGTTGCAACTGTTAAATTCAAGTTTAATTAAGTAATTTTGTTCTGTAATCTGACATGGATTGGTTTGTTATTTGACAGATATAATAATAATAATTATGGAAGTTTTCACAGCAAAAATGTTGAACTTTTTTTATCAGTGTATAAACATTGGTAAACTGTCAAAATACAATTTTTATCATTGAAAACAGCATTACTGTTATTTCATAGATAAAGACTTTTATTACAGTTCTATAACTTAAAATTCAGATTAAATAGGAAAACGAAATGACAACAGCACTCTTCTGTAAATTTAAGCAAGTGTTTGCCTGTATTTATTGTTTTAATATGTGTAAATATATTTCATTTAAACATTAAAGTCAGGGTTAGGTTACACAAGATTTTATGTTAAAGTAAGTTTTTTCACTTTTTTTTTTTTTACAGTGTAGTAATATAGGACATGACTTGACATATACAAGCAGATAAAGTCGACATTTTCTTCACACGACATGCCAACTGGCTTCTTAAAGGGTGTGTGTAGTGTGCTCTTGAATCATTCACAGCTCCATCCTACCTGTGAGGCTGATGAATCCAAACACCGTTGACCTGTGGCCCCCTCGGCGTGCGTGTGTTTATTAAAATCATCACCCGGCGCGGCCCAATCACACAGGCATTACTGTCCACGCCTGTCGCATGCTAAATAAGAGGAGAGACAGAGTAACAGAGAGAGAGACTGAGGGTAAATTAAATCACTCGTGTCACGGTGCTAATAGGCCGGCCTCACTCTCCGTGTAATTCCTGAGGCCGGTGCTGCAAAAAAAACAAGTAAAAAAAAAAAACAAGTGCAAGAACAATCTATTAGGGCCGATATCACAGACAAGAGGTCATTACAAGATTATGTAAACCAAGAGAGAGTGCAGTGGTCATTTACATGTGATTACTGCATCAGAGTTATGCAGTGATTATTATACAGGCGTACGCTCAGCTGAATTATGTCATATAGAGTGGGACTTGATTGTCAAAATAAAAGCACAGCGGCTCCTGTTTGTTTACAGGGAGGATTTATTTGCCCCCATTTAGCGGCATGATAAAAGCCCCCGGTTTCAACCACCAGAAGCATTCATTTGCTCTGCTCCATAGAAAACACCCCACTCTGTTCCATGCAGGCGTCGCCGGCCCGACGCCTGAAATATGCCTTTGCGGCTGCAGCCATGCGGGCGCTTTTTAAGTATGCAGCGCGCGGCACATTCGATACCCTTTAGTGCACACGAACTGAGTAGCTGTCAAAAATACAACAGGCATCTCAAGTAATTATGCAGATTTATGCAAAACATTAACAAGAAGAATTAAAGGCACAAATGAGGTGGCTACACTTGAATTGTTAAGATTATGAATAATTACCATGAATCTTTTTGCTCTTAATATAACTTGTTTTTGATAAACAAAGCCTTAATTATCGGAATACTTTGGAGGATTCTGGTGACCTTCATTAATCTTAGACAACAAGTCTCCGGTGAGACTTGAGATGAGGCCTACACATGTGCACGCACGCACACACACACACACACACACACACGCACACACACACGTGGAGGGTAAACATGCACGCATGGCGGCGCATATGCTAACTAGCCACTTCAGCCCGGAGCGAGGAGACAGACAGGTACATCTCCTAGTTAAGCCAAGAGAGCTCCTCACACTCCCTGGTGTGTCCAGGTACGGTAAGCCAGGAAGGACAGATGCACACACATACACACACACACACACACACAGCAGGTGACTCAGATGCTCCTTTGAGAATTGGCAGCACCAGGTTCTTCACTAATTACAATTACATCTCACTTCCCTCCCCTTTCCACTTTCCTCCAACTTTGGACATGAATATTCCAGCGGAGCTATTGTGCATTGGACACGCTGCTCAATATGTCCCGTAATTAAAAGCATGATGTGCGAGAGGAAAATACTAAGGGCACTCTGCTCCGAGCTCTCTGTGGCAGAGGGAAAATAAAATATATAAAAAATGAGATTCAGCTTCTTCTTTTTTTCCCCACCAAAAAACAGCAGAACAGAAGAGCTCAATCTGTGTACAAACTGCTTTTATTACCTCGCAGCACAACAGCAGAACCTCCACGTTCTCTCTCATCAGTCAGTTTTTATGTTGTATTAAAGATATTACAAAAATACGTAGCAGTGAGTGTGATTTGTACACACATACTGTTTGAATTTCATTAATTAATGTCAGTCAGAGATGTAAGTATCATACAGGCCTTTCCAGGGGACAAAACACTGTTAAAGCTGTACCCAAGGTTGGTTCCCCTGTTAAAAAACATTACATTATCAGTAATCTAAACCAAGTATCACAACATTAAAGTAACATAACTTGATCACTTTTTGTTACTTTTGGATTTCAAAAACCTCCAAATGTGTGAATAAAAACAAGGCAAACAGAACAATTTAACCTTAGAAAAGAAGATGGATCAAAAATGTGTCCTCTCCTCTGCTCAATGTATTTTCAAAGAAAAATGTATGTATTTTAAATTGCTCAATAATCCCTTTTAATTAAATGTAAATTGTAAATGTAACTGTATCTAACCATAACAAAACCTAAACAAAAGGGGGGAAAAAAAAAAAAAAAATTTTTTAACCCCAACAAAAAAAATATTTTAAAAAAAAAAAAAATTTTTTTATCCCGTGTTACTCAAAGTTCATCAATGACACTAAAGAAATGTGAATGATGGAAAATATTGAGAAAGTGCAGCTTCAAAGATTTTCAAAGTCAAATAGTTCTCAAAAACAATCCTCCTCATTTGGTATGAGCGAGTACACTATCACTTGTTTCTGTTCAACCTATTTATTTATCTGTATTTGTATCCATAATCGGACGAGCTAATGTTACGCTGGTTTATGTTACCTAACATTATTAACAATGGAAAAGTAGCTACATGTTGCTAAATTACGCCACGTGCTAATTTTCTTATTCCTGACGTCATCACGTCTTTGTTTCAACCTGGAAGTGAGAACCGGCTGTGGCGTTACGGTGGCCATGAAACTCTGGAAAAACTCGCTCAACCCTATTCTTTATATTTAAAAATGGGGGTTACATGTAGTGACTGATAGCCTATGTAAGTCTCCACTCATTGCAGTCAGAAGATGAACCCATTCGCAGCTCTTACTCTGCGTTTTGACCCCTGCGCTAACATTAACTGACAAGCTGCTGAGCTCTTGGTTTCTATGAGCTAGGGTTAGCTGCTGTGTTTCCAGCTTCAGTGGAAAAGAAACTAAACAGCTTGAAAAGTCTGTGAAAACTAGCAGGTTTATCCGTTTTGGCTCTATTGTTAAAAATCAACCAAACACAATCTGGACACATGCTGTTGAATAAAAAAAACCCATTAAAATGAAACATCATCACCCAGCAGGAACCACAGTGTACTTCTACGACTCAGCTAAAATGCATAAAGTATTACTCATATATCATTACAATTTAAATATTATGCATAACTAATACTTCCAGATGAAGTTTGATTATTATTAAGTGTGTTGATGATAGTAAGTGGTGACTTTGTAATGCTGTGACAATTAGGTCCTGTCCCACGGGTGCCAGCCACCCCGGGGTCCTGTCAATCAAATCTCTGTTGATTGTTTTTGTTTAGCTGTCGTGTTGTTTCTGTTTTTTTCCAATCTTCTGATACAAACGCACACACTGATGCACATCTCGCTCTATTCGCTTCTCCTTCTCAAAACACGTAGAGAAAGTTACCACAAGTCCAGCACTTTATTTCTTCTACCGTACGATATCTTCTTTAATTTGAATTCCATTTTAACCTTATCAGCCAGATCATTCCAAGTTATATTGTCACTGATCTCAGAAAACTCAACAATTCCCACCATGGGCAAGCTCTCAAGAGACGGTGGAGTGATGGGCTGCTACATAGCCGCGCTCTGGGAGGAGTTAGCGGTTCAGTGCCTTGCTCAAGGGCACCTCGGGAGTGCCCAGGAAGTGGAACTGGAACCTCTCTGACTACCAGACAACAATCCAGACTGTGGTCCGTGCTGGACTTAAACCAGCGACCCAAGCCAAGTACCTACAGACCGAGCAGCTGAGCCCAAAAACTAGTGTTTTATTCAGTCCCCCTGTTTTTAGTCAGTTTTTCATGTGCTATTTCCTGTTTTATTTTGTTTTCCTCCTTGTGTCTTGTGTCACTTTACTTCCTGTCTTTGTCTTTTTCCCACAGTTTTTGATTGTTTGCCCCCACCTTGATTGTGTTCACCTGTGTCTTGTTAGTTTTCCCTGTCACTATATTGCCCGTGCTTCGTTCACGCTGTGCCAGTTCGTCATTGTACCTTTGTGTCTTGAGTTCCAGCCTTTGTATCCCCCAGTGTCGTTTGTTTATTGGACTCATCCTCTGCCTGTTTGCTGGACGTCTGTGTACCGACCCACTTCGGCAGGTAGAGACTGTGTTTGTTTGTTTTTCATACTCTTTCATCCTGTGTCTGAGGTCTTGCATTTGGGTCCTACTACTTGTATTTAAAGTTCAAAGTACACCGTCATACTAGAACTGGTAGTAATAATAAGTTTACTTATGATTACGTTTGCTAACGATTATTTCAGATAGTAGGCAGCGCCGGGCCACCAAATCATCTGACACAACTAGCAATTAGAATTTTTATAATTATATAATTATAATAATAGCAGAATTTATTGCTTTCTTATAGGCTGTGGTCACAGAGTGTGAAAGACTTTATGATTAAAAAGACTCCTACCAAATAAACATGTTTGATGTCCAATATTTAATATAATATAAAATAGAATATATTATAATTACTACCTTTTGTAAGTGCCAGACGAACCAAAATAATCCAACCTCCCAACCACAAATTGGTTAACAAGAACACAACATGAGGCTGAATGAATGAATGTTAATGCTGATTATTAGGCTGTACTGTATACGATGCACTACTGTTGGTGGCAAATAGGGACACAGATATTGGGGAAATGAACAGAATCAAGCTGTGAGGCAAATTACTAGAAGATAATTTGTCATTTGTGTTTAGTGGGGAACTTTTTTTAATGTTTTCAGTCAGATATATTGTCGTGTTCATGACTGAGATCCATCTAATAGGTGAGTGTGTTCTTCTGGAGAGCCAGAAACTGTCAAAGGGATCCAAATTGATCACGAATGCTCCTCCACAGATCGGACCTGATGGATTTACTCTGTATGGGGCAGGAAAATCTCACTCAGTGCGCCATTAACTGGCTCTATTTTGAAAACTGAAGCTTTTAAACTCATAATCTTCGTGTCAAAGGAGGGAAGTGCTGGAGGGTAAACCTCTTCAGTCTCCTTTAAAGTGCTTTTTGGCCGACAGAAATGTTTTTGTGGTAAATCTTTGGGCTTCGTAGTGACACAAACTCTTGAGATCCCTTGAGGGACGCGGCACAAAGCTCCTCTGAAATCATAATTAACTTTTATTTGTGGTGATTGTTTCCCACGCGATAACAAATCAAACATAGGTCACGGTTTTCCCTCCCTTTTTTATTCACCACATCACTGAGACACAGCCGTAAGCATACGGATTCATCTGGCCACATGTTTCCACACAGGCACCGATGCTGGGCCGAGTCCCTGCCCCGAATAAGACGGCCTGTGTGACTGCTCCGCTCTCCCAGTTGAACAGTGAGTCCAACCTGCTCTATTGATCATGAAAACACAGCATCCTTCATCTAGAGGAGAACAAAACAAGCCGATAGAGCTTTCAAATGCTTTACTGCCCTCTAGAAAACGTCAATGTGGGAAAATATTGGCCTGGTTTACATAGGAGGCAGCACAAGAAAGAGAGAGATAGGAGGAGGGAAGAAAAGATGGCCGCTGTTAAGCTGTTAGTCAAGAGAGCCAGATTTACTGTTTCTATTTCTACATTTTCCCTCTGCGGATCGATTGGTTCATTTTCTCCGACATCAATACCGGCGCAGTCCGCTCCCTCTCCAACCGCCTTTCATCCCGGCTGCACCGGAGCTCGTGGATGTTAGTGTTAGCCCGACGCTCGAGGTGACGGCTGCCCTCCCCCGGCTCAGGATCAGCTCAGGCTCACCTTTCCATGCTGTAACCTCAGCCGCGTGGAGGGAGGGAGGGAGGGAAAAAATAGCTGACCTCTCACGAATGGTTTGGGGCAATGTCTACCTCTTTTGCGGAACTTTTGAGGACCTTTTCCCACTTCCTGCTCAGCGGCAGGAAACTAAATGTTGGCCGGCTACTGTCTCTCCTGCCCCGGCGTCTGACTGTTGTCTTGCGGAGTGAGAATGCCTTCTTCTTCTTTTTTTTTTAAACGCCTTGGGAGGCTCTCCACAGCTTTACCCCACCACCCCCCAACCCCGGCTCAAAGCTTGAAGCAGCTTAGGGAGAGGAAGTTGGAGAAAACTGGCCTGAGTCTCAGCGCTCGGGGGCGGCCCCAATCTCCATCCGAGCACCCTGACCTCACCTCCCGGGGAGGGCCGCGGTCGAGGCGGTCAGACTTGGCACGGAGCTTTTGAGAAGCGCGGTCCAAGGTGCTCACAGGAAATCATGCCCCAGGACAGGAGCTCTAACACTTCTGACTTATGTTTGATGCTTTTTTTTGTTCTTTTTCATTTATGTAGTTTGTGCAGTCTGTGAAATCAGTGTGTTAAATAAGTTTGAAGTGGAAAGGTAAGACAAAATAAATAATGTGAACACCTCTTAAAAAAATCTAGCACTAAAAGTAATTTATGTAGTTTACAGTTTCACTTGTTTCTTTTTTTTTAAATACCAATCAACCTGAATTGTCTAAAATTCTCTGATCGATGCTTGATGGCAGAAAATTATTTAAACAGCTTATTTGCATTGGAAAGAAATCGCAATAATCTACCCACAGCAACAACATTGTTGTAAAGACGTAAAGAAATTATGCTAAAAGTTAAGGATTGATTGAAAGTCACGATATTATTGGTTGGAACCAGGTAGTTCATAAGCACGCGTAACATTTTGTGTGACAGGACGACAAAATTATTACATTTTGATATAAAAATACAATTTAATGTTGAGTTTTTGTCAGGTACAATGTAATTGAGGATGTGATATTATATATTTTGCCTGAGTTTTCTCAACATTATGTTTTTTACAGTTAAACATTGTCCAGAACTTATTTCATAAGCTTTCTGACCAACATTAATTAGCCATAATTATCATAACACAGAAAAAAAGTTACCTGATTCTAATAAAATTCCTTTATTTTACGGTAAGACGGAGGTGATTTTCTGTAATGGGAGGTTTTTTACAGTTAGTTTGTTTCTTTGTTTTCTGAGTAAATGACATTAGCTTCCACAACATTTTGTCTGTAGATTGTTAAATCTCTCCAACATGCCTGATTTTCAGTTTGCATCTGCGCCTTTTGTATGTATTCTCTACTTCAGCACTGCAGCTTTTTTCCCAGTCAAGTATCCCATAATGCACTCTGAGTAACCACAGAGGCGTCTGTGCAGCATATTGCTCAGACCCTGACCCCGCCGCCTTCCTAATTAGGCCTAAGTGAAGTGTTGTTGTTGTTGTCTTGGAGCCCCCTCCCCGCCCTCACCTGCAGTTATACCTGCTCCAGTGTTGGACTCCAGAGCAGCCATTTGGGCTCCAGCGTGTTTGTGTCTGCCTCCCATGTGTGCCCGCTACAAGAGTCTGCCCCCACCTCCAGGCAAACAGATGTCCCCTTTAGCTAGCATGTCCACGTTTGCACACAAACATCCGAGGCAGCGTGAATGTTCACAGAAGACTCTGAAATGGAGTCTGGCTCTGTTCACACTGCAGCTGAATCCTGAATCCCACCAGAGAATACAACAGGCAAGTTCTTCCAACCTGCAGTCATACATCTTCATTTTAGTGTACATGACAACATGTGACTAGTGTTAAAAGAACAAAAACAACAACAAAAACAGCACACGGGGAATAACACGGCAAGACCAGGACTGAATGCAGCGTCTGATGCTGACAGAGGATAGTTTGATAACGGAATAAAGTTGAATTAGGTTACAATTTAACCGAGGATGGGATCTTAAAGGGTTGAAAAAAAATTAACTAATGTTCTTCATTGAACTAGGGGATTTAGCTTTTCCTCTACAAACAAATGTATTTTTAATTACAACTTAAGTTTTTAAGTTGATTACTTACTTAATTAACTCGTTCCAACTAGTTTTCTTTATTTATATATATATTATTTTTTAGGATTCCTGTAAGAAACAAATACTACAAATATATTTACGCTAGAAAATGGTGCTAGAAAACCAACTTTCCATCAGAAATTTTCTATTTAAATACACACATTACCCAGACTTTCTATCTCTCATATACACACACACACTTGTTCAGCCCCCTCCCTACCCTTCATTTGTGAATTTGCCATTACTGAAGGGTTTATGTGTGTGTGTGTGTGTGTGTGTGTGTGTGAGTGAGAGAGAGAGAGAGACTACATGTGGTGCATTTTGTAAGAGAGGCTCGACCTGACAAATGTATTCGGCTCCCAGTAGCACCACAGAGCCCCAAAATTCATGTAAAACACCAGAAACTGGCGGCGCTTTTTAAAAAGGGATCGGCCGGTACGGGATAATGACTGAGATTTCAGCTTGATTATGGGAGCCCGTCCCCATCAAATATTCCATTCCCTCTTTCACATTCAGGCTTTATGAAAGGGGGGGGAAAAATCAGAGCAATGTACCTGGAGCTGCACAGACCAATACATGGAAGAGAAAGTACATGCAGGTGGAATATCTGCACAGATGTAGCTAAGCTCTGTAGCTTTGAATATACAGGAACATTTAGTCTCACGTTCAGGCTTTTATTTCTTAAAGAAATCACATTCTTTTATGATATTTTATCAGTTTTAATGATCACAATTGTTTAATTCTGGTTCTTTTGTTGTATTTATAATATAAACCTAGGGACATGATGAATAAACATATTTCTGCACCTCACATCTATCCTTAAAATCTACATTTTTCCCTGATGAATTTCTGGATCATTTTTAATAAAATAAAGACTGCTTGGTTAATTTTATTTTTTGAACTTTTTATTTGTGAAATACAATTCATAGTAAAACATCTCTGCATTTTTTAATATGGCATAATGTGAATTTCATGAAATTGACATTAATAACAGAACAAACTAACAAACACAGCAATTTATGTTTTAGATGTTTGTTTTTTACATGGCTCTTATCCATGGTGCCCATACATCCATAAACACCTGCTTAGTTTAAATCAGTGGTTCCCAACCTGGGGTCAGGAGCCTCAGGAGGGGTCACCAAAGCTTCACGGGGGGTCACAAGGCCTTCTTGATTTTAAGGTGTAAGAAAACATTAATAAATATACACAGTAGGCCAATATCTCAGTTTTGGTTCATTTCTGTGAAGAAAAGTACATATTAAGTAAATTGTGTAATCTTACAATGGCCAGGGACAAGAAAACACTGAATATGTAAAAAAAAAAAAAAAAAGAAGCACAGTATTTATCAATTGTAGAAATTTCTTTAAAAAATGGTTAAACTACATAATACAGACAGAGAATTGTATAAAAAGTTCCCCTAAACAGTAAATAATCTGCTCAGAATACATCCAAATCTCTCGTTTTACACAAACTTCCTGCTGTTACTGAGTTCACTGTTTGGGTTCATTGTACAGTTTCAAATATAATATAAAATATCCATAAAATATGTCCCTTATTTCGGGGTTGTCAGTTTACTAAATAATAAAATAGGGGCAAGAAAAAGGTTGGGAACCACTGCTTTAAAATCAAAAAGGCCTCGCGACTCCCTGTGAGGCTTTGGTGACCCCTAGTGGGGGTCCTAACCCCCAGGTTGGGAGCCACTGGTTGAAATGGAAACACAATATGTGCAACTGGTGACCAGTGTTAAGCAGTTAACACATTACTAGTAGTGCAGTGTAACTAATTACTAATAAAATTCCAGTAATATTAATTAATTACAACATAATTAGTTACTACATTACAGCTTGCTCATGGTGGAACTGTTGGGTCTCTGTAAATAATGCTATAAGGAGTTCGGTCTAGATCTGCTCTATTTGAAAAGTGTCCTGAGATAACTTCTGTTATGAATTGGTGCTATACAAATAAAACTGAATTGAATTGAATTACTTCTGTTGTCACCTCCTACTGATTTGAAATCCAACAATCAATCACATCCTCGGATTCATTCAAGCAGGAAGCTTGCTCGGAAGATGTGAACACTTACATTCAGTGGCAGGAATTACTTTAACAGACAATACTGGACTTTAACGGTGGACAGCGGACGGCCGAAGGAACTGATGAAGCTCGTGGATGAAATGTTGGATTCTCTTTGGGAAAATACCAGTCAAAGGCAACAGCAGACCTTCAGGTAAAAAAAGTTTAAAAGAATCCTGAAAATTGTGTTTTTAATAAGACACTAAACATTGTTTCAATCACTTGTATGTTTGCAGTGAAACTAGGGCTGCAACTAACAATTACTATGATCGATACAATGTAAGAAAATAATAGAAAATGTCCATCCAAGGTGATGTCTTTAAATGTTGTCTTTTGTCATTTCAAAAGCCAAAGATGTTCAGTTTCATACGATATAAAAGAGGAAATGGTATTATTTGAAAACAGCATTTTCACCCAAAAACTAACGCAAGCCAACACTGTAAAAAGCATTGTGACAATAAACAAAAGCACAGAAATGCATTTTACAAATCCGCAATTACGCTGCGATGCTGTTCACCTGCTGTTGTTACTGTGAAATGCTCCGATGTGTTTCTGTTAAAATATTCATTGACAGAGAGAAAGAACAATGATGTGTGTGTAATTATACTGTATTCACTACAAAACAGCTTTTTCTTGCAAATCGTTACAAATTAACACTGTTAAAGGGCAAAATAACGGGCGGATCTGGAGGGGAATTCATGGGGTGGCCAGAGGCTGCTAGAAACATATGCTAATTAAATTACAATTTATTTAATATTTGTTTGGAAAAGCCAACAAATTAAGATATTTTGATTTAAAAACACATTATTGTGGCACATTAGTTAAACACTTAATAGAAATGTCCAAAGGTTGTAATAATTATATTAAAATATTTCCAAATAAATTTACGTTTTTTTCTATTTAACTTTTAAAAAGGCTATTTTAAAAATTCATCTAAATTAATGTGTTAAATTTGAAACCAAACTGGGGTGACAAGACATTTATTTAGGGGTGGCAGCTAAAAAAATCAAGGTTCCTATGCGTCCTGGAAAACCTGGAAACTTGGAAACTAGTTTTCCCGTCGTGGAATCACCTGGGATTGATTAAAATGACCAAATATCCTGGAAATAAACTATATTGTCCTAAAAATAAAATTTTTGGCTACTCACTCAGATCGCCTACGTAAACCTGGATGTTTGAAACTCGACTGTTGGTAGGATATAACTTTCTGAAAATTATAAACTTTGTCCAATCCCACGCTTCACACCAGGCATGGAGCTTAACAGGTTTTCAGTGATATGTTCAGTGTCAAGTTTATTTTTTCCAGTTTATTTGTTACAGTTGGAAGAAAACTGTAGTAAAATCGATTCGCCCGACAAACCCAAGCGAGCTCTTGCAGTTTAACGCAGACAACCTACCTGTAATGAAACTGAAACACATCATGGAGGATTAAAACTTTAGTTAAATGTCTAAAATATTACTATTGCAAAGTTATATGGCTGTTTATGAGCAAGTGCTCTCCTGGATGGGACGCCCGGTTAGCCCACCTGATAGAGCTGGCGTCCTATGAACCAAGTCCTGACTGCAGTGGCTGTAGGTTCGAGTCCAACCTGTCGCCCTTTCCTGCCTGTCATCCACTCTCTCTCTCTACCCTTTATTTATTTATTTATTTATTTATTATATCAAGTAAAGGCAATAAAAGTCCCCAAAAATATTTTTTTTAAAAATGTCCTGGAAAATGATTTCTTAAAAAGAGTGGGAAGTCTGAAAATAAGACAAATAACGATAGAATTGGACATTCACACTCTTTACAAAAAGTAGTTACATTTTCAGGACTCATCTGTATTTTAAAGGATTTGTTACACAAACAGTCATATAGACAAATTTTGTTATTTTAGGATGAAATAAAGCAAGTAGCAGCTGTGTATGGTAAGATGAGATAAAGCATCCTGTAAGTACAGAAAACAAAATGAATCCCATGACGATTTCCACATTATTTCTTTAATCATCGGTTTAAAACGTCCAAATCTTTTAATGTTTTTTTTTTTCGTATAATGCCAATAATAATGTATTCTGAAAATGTACTGAGAGACGATGAACTTGTCTACTCGCTGCACGTCATTGCCCATCAAACCGCTGGCAGAAGCTGCCAACTTTTGATTCATTCTTGCAAGTTTTCAGGCAAATGACATTCTGTTCTCCTGTATGTAAAGCCCAGACACAAAGGTGGTAAATGGAGACGCGGGGGGGGTTGGGGGTCAACAACAAGTCAAGGCGACCATCTCCTTTTATTTCCCCCTGAGCAATTTAGAGCGACACGAATGTCTGCTTCGGAAAGCCATTGGATTCCTGTTGATAACCTGTGAGATAAATATGCTAAAACATTCGACTGCGTGGGGGCGAGAGGGTGAGAGAGAACGGGGGTGAGGGAGGAAGAGGGAGGTGCAACAGGCGCACACATAATCAGAAGTTTGCTGGTAATGTGCAGGCATTCACCCATTGGACGAACATCTTTCACTTTATTAGCATGACAAAGAACACAATCATTTTGGATATGCCTGAATGCCGTTTTCATTAACTTCCCAATGATTTATTAACAAAAGTGTCTGGAATGCTGCGAAAGCTGCGGCCAAAACCCCCCAAAAAAGAAAAGAAATTGAACAAGAAACAGAGAAAAAATAATGTTAAGCCAAATACAGAAATGTCATCTTTGGAAATGAATAAAGAGAGAGGGAGAGAGAGAGAGAGAGGGGCGAATGAGGGGTTAAAAGGTAGATGGTTTTATAACTGTGGATCCCGTTTGAAATGTAAAGTATATCCAGTTAATTATGACATTCATTAGGTTTTAACACAGCACATTCAGACTGAGACTCCCAGCTGGGAAACGTTCTCCAGTCAGCTAATAGGGAACTCCATCAGCCGTGGAGGGGAATGAGCCTCGTATGGTTTTATATGCTGCCTCACGCAGTCCGCATATGTGGAGTTAAAAGAGGAGCATCGGTACGGCCGCTGACCCTCTGCCCTCTAAAATACATCACCTTTACTACAATTGTTGCTGCTAATCTCATTCATTAATAGTAATATAATGCTAGCATCTTCAGTAGCGAGTTTCCATCTATGTGTTTTTGGCACATTTTCAAGCATCGCAGTAGAAATATGAATAAAATTGCCCAAAAAACACTCTCTTCAGGTGGTTTCATGCCCTTTTTCAAATGCAATTAATGGGAGATGGAAACACTTTCTTGAATAAGTCCCGACGTAGCGAGCATTTAACTCACGACTGATGAGCTGTTTCCGCTCCGACAGTCTCTATAATGCATCTGTGATCGCTGCACTCAGATCTGATGAATGATGAATGACACAAACTTGTTTTCAAGGTCAAAAATTTCATTAGCTCTTCGGTGGGTTGCGTTGCTAACGTGAGGTGTCATTTTGGCAGGAAGTCAAGACACAGAAACGGCGTAGAAAATCCTGTCAATTTTCAAAATAAAATACCACCGTACAGACTCTGGATCATCAACATTGTGGCACCGGGCCAGAAGTCAGTCAGTCAGAGGCAGGTTAGAGGAGGTCTGAAGCAGAGAAACAGTATTTCTTCCTTTTTAAGGGCAAAAAATACACAAGTAAACAATGTCTGATAGACAATACGCTCTGAAGAACAAAGTGGGTTAACAATTTAGAGCTAATAAAACACCTAACATTAATGTTTCCTATCACTTTCTGCAGCGCGGTTGGACTGCATCGAGAATAAATGATTACGGCTTAACAATCTTGAGCTGATGTGCCAAAGACTGTTTTCTGTCGGCTACGTGAGAAACGTCATCGTCAGGCTGAGCCAATCAGAGGCAGAGTAAAGTCGCGTCCAGGGTCATACAGCTAAGCTAACATAATAGGGCTTTAATATAATACAAAAAGGAAAATAATGAACATCTGTAATGTGGAAACATGGAGATCCGTATGAAAGCCATCAAATGACACTTTCCATGCAGATTCATACTGAGAACAAGGAAACATGAGCTGCAGCGAACCGATTCCATCGCTCCACAGTGTGAGTAAGTTATGAGCAGGAGGAACTATAAATGAGTCAGACCTGTTTCGTTTGGATCCCCGTTCCATCATGGTATGCTTTTATGAGTACATTTTTCATGCAAGTTCTTGGCTGCGAACGTGCAACGGCTCATTTCAGTATCCGAAAGGGCCCGCCTGCCCCCCCCCCCCCCCCCCTCGCCATCTCCATCGCCACCTCCTCCGACAGCACAAACAGCAACAATGGAAAGAAAGGAAACTTGACTCGTTGGAGAAGACAAGTGTTTCAAAAGATGGAGCTCTCCACCGTTGAGCTGATGAACGACTCTCCCCTTCCCGTTCCCTCTGAAAAAAACAGCCAATGAAAATAAGCTCAACTGTGCAATTTAGAGAGCCGTATAAATCAATCCTGGTGAGTACACATATTTCCGTGTGGGGAGAATTTATATGTTTAATTACCGAGCGCAGGTGCCGGGCCCTGGCTTTACTCATTACTGTAAGATATATGAACGGCGGCGAGAGCCCGGATAGCGCAGGACAAAAGGGAGGACAAAGTAATTAGCCGGCTCTTATTTAATGGGACCCTTCCTCAAGTCATTCCCGGCTCCCGTCGCGGCTCCTCGTCCATATGCTTCAATTCAGAAGTCATTTCATAAAGGACCACTGGTGGCAGGTAGCACAGCGGCAATTAACACTGGCGGGGAATGGAATCGGCTGGGATTGAAAATGAAGTGTTAAACACTGTGTAATATTTGATTGTCCAGCTTTCCTTACCACAACCCCCCCTCCCTCTCTTCCCTCCCTCCCTCCCTCCCTCTCTTCCTCTCTCTGATGGATTTTCCCAGAGAGACGCAGAGCCAAACGCTGGGATTCCCCGCTGAGTGGGACTGTGCTGCGAACGCCTTTGGCCACAGAGTGGTCGAGGTTGGTTTTGGCCGTGTGTGTGTGTGCATTTGGCCAAAGTGTGTGTTTATCCTCCCATGGCCTGTAAGTGGACTTGGCGGTAGATTCAGCGTTGGCTATCCTGAGTATGTGTGTGTGTGTGTGTGTGTAGCATAGTGGCACCTGTACTGTGTGCTAAGGCTAGTGTAGACGTTAGCCACTGCGCTGCCAGTGTGCCAAACACAGGCCTGTGCCATCTTACCTCAAGGACTCTGGACTTGTACCAAGCAGGGCCGTGCCAAAGGGGGGCACGGACCGCCCGGAGGGGGGGTCAGCCCTGTTACATCTACAATGTGTGTGTGGGCTTCATAGTCTGTCGGTAGGAATGGGATATATAGTCAGAAAGTGTGTGTTTATGGTTATTATTTATTTTGAGGGTGTGATTATGATCTGTTTAACGCTGATAACAATAATAAAAACAATAAATAGCTAAATTAAAACAAGTGAATAATAAAAAATAGTAAAGAAATTCAACAAAAATGAAAATAAAATATAGATCCACTAATCTGGAGGTTGAAGGTTAAATCCCCGGCTCCTCCTGCTGCATTTGGACATGTCCTTGAGCAAGATACTGCACCCCAAATTACTAAATGTGTGTGAATGTGACATGTAGTGTAAAAGTGTTTTGAGTGGTCGAAAGACTATAAAGGATACAAATACCGTTTGTAATGTGACCCAAAAAGCGCTCACTATCAATATGATCATAAATAATAAGACAGAACAGAGCACCAACATTTACAGCCTCTGTGGAGATACAACAGGAATATTTCGGGACCTCTCGTCACCCACAGCGGACAGCAGTCTCTGTCTCCGTCTGTCTGCACACACAGCAGTCGTGTTGAGTCAGTCCAGCCAGCCTGGGGGCGTTGTTTGGCCAACAGTAAACCCAGGGATCCCTCACTGGACACCACTTGGCTGCTCCTGACCCTTGTACGCTCGCCGTCTGGCCACAGGCTTGTAGCAATTGGCAGGCCCCGCCGTGTCTCTGGCACACGCCCACTCTGGGTTCATAGCTTCTGACCCGCTCGCTGAGGGGGATGCGTTTGGCTCACACTCGGACATATAAACATTACAGCACGTAGCCGGGGGCCAGTTTGGCCCGAGCGGCTGCGTTTCGCAGGCTGACACCGTTTGAATTCACACACCTGATGTTCTCAATCTGTCTCAGAGCCAGTTACAGCCACTGTCCTTTGGCAGTTCGGTGCTTGGTAGACAGCATGTGGACTAACATTAAGTGGTGGTTCTATATGCTGAGTGCATTCATGAAAACAAGCTAATGCTGCTCAAAGAAGAAGGAAGTGGCCCTTTAGTTGACGAAATTAAGCATAAACAGCAGACTCTCCGCAGTTTTAGTGGGGAAAAACCGAGCTTTTGGGCAGTAATATTCCTGTATATCTGGATTCCATGGTTTCCAGTGACAGGGGATATAATGGGGTCCGTCCAGCTCAATGCACCAAACTTAAAACATGAAAACTGTACTAAAAACACACAAAAATAAATAAAGAAAACACATGAAAATGCACCAAACTCACCGTCTACCACTGTGTTATAATTTATTCTATTTTATATTCAATTATTTTTATGCCTACTTTCTAACTTCTTAATCACTCCCTGACTGTAATTGTTCTGCACGTGACAATAAAGAAGTTGAATAATACAGAATAGATGAAAAGAAAGTTATGGTGATTTACCAAAATAAAAGTTTAATAAGACAGCCTCGACTAACAGCAGTGTCATATTCACCACTGGAGGGCTGACAGATAAAGTAATGGAAACAAATCTTTACTGCAGGTAACAAACTCTGAATGTCAGCGAGCGTGACGGCCACTGATTCAGAGAGGGATGGAGTTGGCGTGGATCCCTACCTGGTTGGCACTCCTCCAGTCGGCGCGCCACCCCGGCTGCCGTCTCTCCTCCCAGCCGCCCCGCCCAGGCTCCATGCCCCATTTCTGCTCCCGCTGGGGACGCAACCAGAACAGCACCAGAAAGAGACAAGAGGAGGACCAGTGACTGATCAGGTAGTCGCTGGATCAAACAAAGAAGGGGGAGGAATTTAAGAATCTTACAATAAGACAACATTTCTTCAAATAGCATAATAAAAATAAGTGACTTCATCTCGCACCAGAAGACGACTTTCTTTTAAACTGAGAAGTTGTGCGGGTGGTCTTACTCTTAAAATAATAAATAAAAAAAACCTCTGCTGGGATATTATGTAAGCTATAGTTGTAACTTGTTAAATCCAGCTCAATTCTAGCTGTAATATCTTTTTAAGTATCCGTGGCGTGGCGTCTAATTTCGATGTACCACCATGAAACAGGAAGTTGTTGTAACTTCACTGTAGTAGTAAATCATCTTTGGATTTACATTATATTTTCACGTTCTGCTCTTTACATGATGCTAGAACGTAACCCGACCGCAGCACGGCCCGATGTGCACGAACCCACGAACGCTGCTGGCAGCTTTACTTGAGAACATATTTAAAAGCACATTAACCCTCATACTTAATTTTTGCTTCCCACCTAAGATGGTATTTCTGTTTTCTCTCAGATCCATGTGTACCCACTGGTGTTTTTATCAGCATAGAACTACGGTGATAAAGAGTGTGATGACAAAAAGGGTCTCTTTCAGTCTTAAAACTGAGGACGCTTCAACTGTTTTTACTCTTTATTCCCTGAGCTTTAGCACTCAGGAGGTCTGTACATGTGAATGGCACGTGAAAGCAGGTACCTTGACATCAAGGTGTATTTAAAAGGTCTATTTTCATCTTCTCTTTTTCATGACATCAACTTTTCTCCCTCAGCCAAGAGTGAAAACTTTTTTTTTTTTTTTTTTTTAATATCTCTATTATTTTTCCATTGAGGAAATTGAAAATGTGCATACAGGCAGTACCACCAAAAATACCAGTTTTGATTAAATACCTCTACTTTGTTTCTTGGATTGACATGAACTTTGAAGAGAAAAGAAGTAGTGTCCTGGGTAGTAAAAGGTCCAGGATGAAATTCTTTTACTGTTTTGAAAATGCTTTTTAACTTGTGCTATACTACCTTTTCAAAAAGAGAGTTGACACTGCTCTGAAGTGATGCAAAAGGACATGTTTTTGTTTAAATCATAGCTTTACAAAGTACGTTCAAGTAAAAAACTAACTTGATGGAATAAAATGTACTCAAACAACTGTAATACACTTTACACACTAACCCAGACATGAGCTCTCCTCAAAACATGATCTCTCTAAAAAACTGACAATGCAATTTTCACATTTCAGATTTTCTGTATCATAATCATCAAATTTAGGCTACCGTTGATGTTTGATTCATGCATAAGGGTGATTCATCACTTATTCCCTTTAATAAAGATTCTTGCTATCACCATCGTAGTATGGTGGCGCTAGATCATAAATTTCCCTCACTTTAACTTTTGGACAAAAACACAAACTTTCTTAGTCCCATTCAGTCTGAGAATGTCATTCACGCACTGTCTAAACACAACATAACCCTTTCTTAGCGTAAAGCTGTTTTCTTAGAGTTAAGTTAGCTATGTGTTTCCACAGAGACGCAGTTATGCAGGTATTTAGCAGTTCATCACCAGCATTACTGTACACAGGGTTTTAGAAATACCGAGGTCCTGAACTGAACTTTTGGGGGGTTTTGAGGCATCAAAGTAGTCATTTTTATACAATTATTTCACAACTTATATGGTACATCCCTCAGATAGAATAACCTTAGTGACATCAGGGGTACGACCATGCTAACCAGAGGTGAACTCAGTACTGGTACCGGCCCATTTCAGGCAGTGGATACAGCCATAAAAATACTGATTCTCAGGTTAAAATAGTTCACTTGGTGTAAACATAATATAGCTTTAGTGAAGCTGGAACAAGCTCATCCATTCCATAAACTGTGTGGAATAATTTAACAAGCTTAACACCACGAAAGGGGAAACTTTATTCTGAGCAAAATGTGAAAATAAGCAACCACTATCACAAAAAGCAACACAGAAATGATAGGAGAAGAGATGGATAGAGGAGGAGGAGGAGGAACAGAGGGGAAAAAGGAGAGGGAGTTGGGGGGGGGTAAAGCTCAGGAGGAGGAGCAGTGAATTCCCAAAACTAATCTGAGTATAATCAGGGCACTGCCCCAGTGTCCTAACCCCATCTACACACACACACACACTCCTGCCTACCCATAACCCCCAGTGCGTGGGCGCTGGTGTTCCCATGACCCACTTAACACATCTGGGTCAGCTGTATTCAACCACCAACTCACACACACGCCTAGACAGGTACATTAAGACAAACGCAGGTTCAGATCAGGCAGATGAGTTTTTTTTTTTACAGCACTCGATGAAAATATAAAAGTTAGACTGGAAACGCCGTCCATCATCCTGTGACACACGCTGCTGTGTGATAAACTCCACCATTGTTCCACATCCACATCACCACATTCAGAGTTCAGCAGTGGAAATGCTGCTCTGAAGGCCCAGCTCGAGCTGGAGCAGAGGCCGCTTGAACTTCCCACTCCGCCGTATGTAAAGAGCACCGTGAGACGAACACCTCGGAGAGCCGTAAGGTTGTCTCGCTAGTTGTAGCGCTGGATGTAAACTAGCTTTTTTCTTCTTCTTTTTTTTTTTTTTTTTTGGCGCGGTGGGGCCTTTTTTGCAGAGGCAGGAAGCGAGAAAAGGGCAGATGAAGAGAGCGGTTAGGCTCTTTAAATGCAGGGCTAGTACCGACTGTATTGCTTCCAAAAATAAAAAAATAAAAAATGAGGGAAAAAAAACTTTTGAAGTGTGTTTGTGTTTGAGGCGAGGGAGCAAAGGTGTGCTTTAGAGTTTGAGGCAAAAGGCAGTATCTTCGCTGTATGTGTGTGTGTGTGTGTGTGAGAGAGAGAGCGCGAGTGTGTGCGTGCAAGTCCCTCATGCCAGTTTAAAAAACCATCCGTAGCCCAGGTAAATGGCATGCTGTCCTTTGCACATGCCCGGTGGCTTTCTCTTTCTCTTCACAGGGAAGAGTTCAGAGGGCCAGTTAGCACCGTTCACAGCGGATCCCGAGGCTTCACACACACACACACACGCACAGAAATTCATGCACAAAGATGTCTTTGAACACACACACACGAGGCCAAAAACACATTCACACATGCTCAGAGGCTCTCGTAAATTCATGCAGCGGCAGCAGTTGTACATGTGTACACACACATGTGCGCACACACACGCACACACACAGTTGGCCCGTGGCTAGAGTGTTCAAACAGGCGTGATATTGAAATACAGCAGTAGGGAGAACAGTGGGTTCTGCTGAGGTCCATAGCAGGTTATTGATCAAGGTTAGTTTACTGTGAAAACTCTGCCTGTGGCCAAGGGCCATTCACACCAGAGGTGTGCGTGTATGTGTGTGTGTGTGTGTGTGTGTGTGTGTGTGTCTGTGTGTAGGAGATCTTTGTGTATGGACACAGGAGTGCAGGTGTCAGTGTGAGAAAGTGTGTAGATTCATGAGTGTATTTCTGCTGTTTCATCAGCTAACAGAAGTGTTTCTGTACTGAAGTTTGTTTCCTTTTCTCACAACTGAGCTCGTTTCTCTTTCCCAGGTAGAAAAGAGGAAGGTTGTAAAGATTGACCAATAGATCAATCAGAGCTACGGCTCATCAATACACACCCACAGATCTTTTATTGACACCTGTGTGAAATTCTGTGTAAAACTGATAAACGATATGTCTGTGTACATTTATTTGACAGCTTTAATTACTAGTTACAATGCAGATTTATATTATTTAACCATTTCTGCCACTAGGGGGTTGCTCACATTCAAAAAATAAGAAAAGAGTGAGTTTGATGAGGTGGTGAAGCAGTGTGGGATCATGGGAGTTGTTGTCTTCCCCACCTTCTTCTCCCGGTTAGGATTCCTTCAGTGTTCATGGTTCAGGAGGTTTCTACCGGGAGCCCAATGATCCACAGAGGTCTCCTCCTCTCCAAAACCAACAGACCCGCTGATTAAAACCACTAAAAACACTGAATAAAGCAGTTCCACCTTAAAAATCACTGCTTCTCCCACGCTGTTGGACAAAGGACGTGGAGCTGCTGCTAACATTGTCTCTCTGATAACTTAAGATCCAGACGTCCGATGACTGACTGTCTGGTTATGACACGTGCGTACTGATTTTCATATATATTGGTCAAATGTGCCTCAGGGGCTGAGTTTAGGGGGCGCTGTTGAGCCATTTTGCGGGGGCCCATAGAATATGTACATTTTCACCACCGTTTTATTTTGCGTCTCGTTTCATGTGTTTCCGAGCATGTTGCAGCATCCGAAAATAATAATAATTCCTTGAATTTCAATAGGGCTCCTCAGCGGTCGCTCAGGCTCTAATAAGTGACAATAAACTCATCTATTTTATTTCAGGGTCATAAAGCTCCGAATTGTTTGTGGTCTTCAGTGATAACCTGCTGGACGTCACTGTGCTGTTTATACATCACTAAGCACAAAACCAATGAGGTCCCAAACACGGCAGAAGAGATCAATGATTCCAACATCCCAAAGATTGCCGTTCTGAGTGCCGTTCAATCACTGCGTTCCAGCAGCGTCTCAGTGAGTCTTTGTGGTGCTGTTAGACGACTCCAGAGTTCACATGTGAGCTTTACAAGCAGAGCGAGGTTCTCCTTCACTGGCGGTGAGGGACCACTTGTGGTTTTTCATGTTTGGTAAAAACTGCAAAACTTGGCTGCTTACTCTGCTAATCTCTCTGACACACACACACACAAAAAGCAGATGTATGAGACGTGTCTGTTACTGTATTCAGAGCCTCGGAGGCATGCCATCAAACGACCTTCTCATGGAGATTCAACACAAACACACACCTATACACACATCCATATACACACTTCCATACACACACATCCATATACAGTGTGTGAAACAGGAGGGGGGGTGATCCCACACACACAGTCAAAATAAAACACACATCGCCTTCACAGGAAAGCCTATACAGTATGTATGTATGTATGTATGCAGGCTGCTTTTTTATTCATAAAATGACAGAGATGTCAAAGCATCAAAAAGTTGTGGCCTCTGTTCTCTCTCACTCTTTCCATCTCCCTGTTGTCCGTTTAAAAGAGCTCAGATACATTTTTATGCACAGGCAAACGATTGAGACAGTGTATACAAAGGAGTGAGCATGGAGCCAACTAGCAGCATATGCTAAAGCGTGAGCATGGAGCCAAATAGCAGTGTATGCAAAGCCGTTGGAGTATGGAGTTGGTTCTTCACAATAAATGTCTTCAAGTGCTTAACTGGTTGAAAACTTTTAATGTGAAGCATTAGCAGCAACCAGTAGTCCTGCAGCAGAGAGTAAACAGTAGCATCCAACACAAATCTATGGCTCAAGGGTGCGAACACCAAGCCAGCAGAAAAACATAGAGAGACTGCACAGTTTGTGCTAAAAACATGATGATTTTTATATTTGTGTTTTCTTAATAAACACGTTAAGTTGACCACTGGGTCCCCAGAACCTTGGTGGATTGAACCTGAAACCACCAAACTACTTGTGTAAATGACGAACATCCAGAATGTCCTCACTCTGTCAGAATGCCCTCCCTCTGAAGGTCTTAAATTTAAAATCATCCTCACCGGGATTGGCGTGCATGAACACACAGACACACAACCCCTCTCTTTTCGCCTTCCTCTGTCCGGTCAGTGTAATGGATGGTGAATCTGTTGCTTACTCATGCATACAGCTGACAAATTGTCCCTCTCCGATCACGGCCCCCGCCGCCGTGTGATTTGTGAAAGATGGGAGGCGACAGGATGAGTCGGCAGCTCAGATTGAAAAAGGGCACCGAGGATGCAGACAAACTAGTCCAAAAAGGTGCATTTGAAGAAAATTATATATCTGAGGGCTCGCAGGCCGCCTGGGTGCGGATGAGCTGCTTCTGTGTACGTCTGGGTGGAGATATGTGAGACGCGTTTTAGCAACGACCTTGCTGTGTAGTGGACTATTTTCATCCAGCGTGTTGGTATAAGCACCAACAAAGGCAGCATCTCTGAGGTGCACCAGAATGTGTACGGTGCATTCATTTGACTGGATTTAAATGTGTGAGACATAAAGTGCACCAGTCCCCATTTAAAGTGTATAATATGACCCACATACAGTCCAGCGGTCCCTGCTTACAGAATTATTTAACCCACATACTACTCACTGCTCCCCGGACCTATTATTGTAATATAACCCATATTCTCTGCAGCACATTGTTATCTGTTACTGACAGTATACACCAACAACCTCAGCTATCATAAAAACTACACTGAGGTCTGAAAATAAAACACAATGCATCTGTGCGATGTTAAAGCTATAATATGTCACATTTCTGCATTAAAATGTCTATAAACGTGTCATCTGTCAGTGGCGTCATATCCCTTTTCAAGCCACATCAAATGACAACTTGGTCTTGATAATGAAAAATGTTCATGATATGTGAAAATTATGATAGAAAAGGCCATCCATCGTGGGAGAAGCAGTGATTTTTAAGGATGGAACTGCTTTATTCAGTGTTGTTAGCGGTTTTAATCAGCGGGTCTGTTTGTTTAGGAGAGGAGGAGACCTCTGTGGATAATTGGGCTCCCGGTAGAAACCTCCTGAGAGACCCTCTAGTGGCAGAAATTACATACTGTACGTTTAATTGTGGTGCAACCAGTACTCCCATTCTGGAATTAATTAGTATTAATCTGGTATTTTGCTAAAACACAACTCTTTTAGCAACATACTGTACATCATGTGAGCACATTATACAGTAAAATAATAAAGACCTTAAATTCTGTAATAATACAAGATCTGCCTCAGTTGATTTTAGTGGCGCAAATTCCCCCCAAAATTATGATTGGTGATTCAACCAGTGAACACTCTGTGACACTGGGGCACCGGCCAGGATTTTTATTTTAAAATCTTTTCTTTGTTTTAGATAAATAAGAACGGGCAACAAAAAAATGTTGGTTTTGTCATTTCAAAATGAAAATCCGTCTGCCATTTTGAGGCCCTGAGGGCAGTGTCTCACTTTGCCCAGTTAGTAACCTTTACAATGAGGGATTGTTACCAACATTCAACCTCAGGATAAAGTGGTTTCGGAGGCTGTCAGCTTGCTTGCTCCCAGTTCTCAGCAACTGTCAGAACAATGTTATCATAACCAATAAAAAAGATGGCAGCAGCTACAAATGTAAGTGCCAGATCATAATAAAACTGGAGTTATCAACTGAAGTGAGGAAATGAGAGGCAGCCTGACCCTTTTTCTCTGTTTGAAAGCAAAACTTCGAACCCTGCTGGAGTGAGTAAAACCATCCTGATGAACCAAAGTGAGCTGTCCCAGAGTGCTTTAATCAGACCGAACATGGCTGCCTGCCACCTACTTCTCTCCATTCGACTCATCTGGTCGCCGTCGTGGGCATATGGGCACCATATTGTGCCTGATAGTGGTGACTGGCGGCCTGTGGTTTCGCCATGGTGAAGCGGCGGCTCTTGAAGTGTTGTGAATTCAGCGTTTTTGTGTTTGTCTGCAGAAGTCCCCACAGGCTGCCGTCGCACCGCCGACACCCTCTAACGTACACAGATTGTGTAGTCAGCCTTAAACAGACGCAGATGCACTCGCCGCACATACATACGCACTCTTTTATAAACCCAAATCGGCCGTGCGAGAGCCCTACATCTGCCTTAAATCATAACCGATCAGTCTCCCCAATCAACCATTTTTTGGCCACGTCCAGAACGCTCCATTTCCTGACCCGGCTCCTCCTCGTCTCCCTCCTCGCTATTAGTCAAAGCCCTTTCTTTTTTTAACAATCCTTCCCCAAACACTGCTACTGCCAGGTTTGTCAGCCGGCGTAGATTTAGCTGCCTTGTCAGTAGCGCTGCTGTCCTAATCTCTATCACAGCCTCACAACTCTGGCCTCGAGGAATGATCAGAGAGAGAGAGGAGACGAAAAGAAGCTGATTTTGTGCCAGAATTGCTTTTTTTCCCCCCAAATAAGCAAATGTGTAACGTGGCAAAGGCCCAGTGCAGACCTACCCGCGAGATGTTTATGACTAGAAAGCTGCAGCCTCCCCTCGGTCCTTTGAAACAGAAAGGGTTGGTGGGGGGAAGGTGGGTGGGTTAGAGAGGAGAGGCAGACTTGGCACAATGCTCCGTCTAGTGTTCTGAATTAGTGAGGGTCCCTTTCACCCCCACTCCCATCCCTCTCTGTACCTTCCCTCCTTTATTTTCTTTGTCTTTTTATCTTTTGATACACTTAGCGGATTGTCATGAAGTAGGCTAATTTATGAAAGCTGCACTGTGCCGGCCTGTGATTTTAAGGATCACATCAGGACTGTGTTGTCCTTGTTTTTTTGGGGGGTGGTAGTGGGAAAGTATTCAGGTCAGTAATGTGCTGCTTTAATTCCTCCAAAGACACAAACATGCTGAATAAAATTAGAGCACCTGTACATCACGGTTTCATGCAACAGGCCGAGGTACAAACACTTTATTACTGTTTGTACTGAAGTGTTTTTTCAGGTATCTGTACTCTACTATATTCACTTTTCTGACAACTTTTTACTAAGTTAAAGTTAAAAAAAACACCAAGATCTAAAACGGGGAAGGTAAAAATGTGTCTTAAAACTGGATAACAGCTAACAGACTGAGGCTAAACCTAACAGGTCCCAGGTTATGATATCATGAGTGTGAACATTGTTGGAAACACTTGGGATAATGTAATATCCACAACTCAACTCTAGGTCTCAACATAGACCTAGAGTTTATACACTGTTTAATGATTATAGACGGGAACATTGCTTAAAGGATGTAAATTGGGGGATGTTTGCACTGGGGACCCTTGACTTAATCCAGTCGTGCTTCATCACACAGGAAAACTACATGTACAGAAGTACGGTGTGTCAAAGCTGAACCAGTAAGTCGCTCTGCTGTTGGCTAATAACTTTTCGTTGAACTTCTTTTCAGTGATTTCACCCTGCTCCCCAATCTGATGTCTTTCACCAACTTACTACCTTTAATTCAGAGCTTTCAACCATCTGATGAGCCAAGCTTTTGAAAGCATACAGGGGAAAAAGCTAGCAAGTGGCCCTTAAGTTAAGACATTTTCGTCAACTCAAGGTGTAATAAAGTAAAATTAAACTATTGCGGTGACTGTTTTATTAGAAACGAAGCAAAGTGTAAGTGAAGATAATTTATAAATCCTTTATGATACAATAACACGCTGCAGCTGATGATGTAGATGCAGACCACTCTAATAATTATTGTCTGTGTGTGTGTGTGTTACTCCAGTGTTACTCTCTCTTTGGGTCTCTGTCTCTCTGCGTCTGTACACCCACCACCTCGCCGCCACAGATTAGGCCGCTTAGTGCTCACCACGGGGCGAGCTAATCACCACAGAAAGCGAGGGGTTGGGGAGGAGCAGGGGGGGGTAAGAGAGAGAGAGTCAGAGAGAGAAGGAAGGGGAGTGGTGTTCAACTGCCCCCCATCTCCCCCATCCAACCATCCGACCCCCTGCCAATCCCGCCCCCGTACTGCCCGCGGGGCACCGTCACGGTGACAGCGGTGTGACAGTAATCTTCCAGTGACACTTTTCTGTTTTTCCTCTCTTTGTTTTTTTTTTTTTTAATGGAGGGGGTGGGTGAGGGGGCAATGTCAGCCCCCCCTCCCTTCCTTCCATACACAACAACAACCCCCCGCACACCCAACCCAGAGGTACCATGACACTTAGACGATTGCCCCCAGAGAAGGCAACAAACGCGGCGGCACAATGCCGAGCATTGGCGGTGCGGAGAGATGCCTCCCCTCCCTCGCCTCTAAAAATACTTCCACACAATGCTTCTGATAATAGGTTTATGCAATGATGCACCGGCGCATGGTAATGCATCCACCCCAACATCACCCACCGCCACCACCCCAACATCACCCACCGCCACCGAGGGGAAAAAGGGGGACCGGAGCGCTGATTGATTTGTAGCCTTTTACAGTGCAAACAAACTGAACGCTAGCACGTCTTCATCAGAGTCAAAATGGACGAAGGCACGAAGCAAACGCTGAGACCAAACAAGCAGGAAGGAAAAGTGCATTTGTTGGGGACTATTTTCAGGTGCGGATTGATACATATTCTGTGCAGTACAGTAGTGACTCATACATATATGTGAGATACTCCTCAGTTTGTTGTTATAAGAAGAACATAGAACAACCTTGTCCTTTAAATCAGTGGTTCCTAACCTGTGGGTCTGCACCCCCACTAGGGGATGCCAGAGCTTCACGGAGAGGGTCGCGAGGCCTTCTGGATTGTAAGGGGTGTAAGAAAACTGGTTCCCAACCTGTTTCCTGAAGGGACATTGTTTTAAGTTTCACTTTCATTTAGTTTTTCTTCACAGAAACAACAAAATACATACATAATATAACCTCGTTACAGTATCGCAACATACTGAATCGTAACTGTATCATGATACGTCAGTCAGGCGTATCACTTACAGTTTTTTAAGCAGAAATTGGGATTATTTAGCAGTTTTTCTTTAACCCTTCCAGAGTTTTATTTTGAAGTTGCCAGCTTTGCCAGTGTTTTAGATCTTATTCACTAATCTTTGAACAATATTATGTTCTGTGAATATGTGAACAGTGAATAAATCAAAAGAAAGAACAGCGCCTCTATTTTTATACACAAAAACATTTTATTCTTACATCGTTCAGTCTTTTTGTAACAGTGAAAACACAGATTGCCTAAGTCTTAGATGAATCTTGTTAATGGCAGATAGATTATTAATTATACACTGAACACAGGAAACGTGTGTGATGCTAAAAATCTTCCATTTTCCATTTATTTCCAAAGGTCACATTGTTTTAAAATAAACTTGCATCAGTATTTCTTATTGACATTTCTTGTTTTTCATTCTTTTTTTTTTTCTTTTCTATCACTGTGTAAACTGACGACCCCTGACTGACATATTTTATAAACATTTCATATAATATTCCTGATAAACTGTACAACAAACCCAAACAGTGAACACAATAACTGCAGGAAGTTTGTGTAAAACCAGAGATTTGGATGAATTTTGAGCAGATTAATTCCTGTCAATATATATTTTTTTATGAACATCGAAGCAAACTATTTCATTTAGATATCGGCCTACTGCGTATATTAATAAAGTTTTCTTACACCACTTAAAATCAAGAAGGCCTTGTGACCCTCTGTGAAGCTTTGGCGACCCCTAGTGGGAGTCCCGGCCCTCAAGTTGGAAACCTCTGGATTAGGTTACTGACTATATTTTTGAACAGGTAATTAGTAACTGTATAAGTTACATTTTTAAAGCCAACCCTCCCAACCCTGGCCCTGACCTATGGCCACACGCTGTGCTGAGTTATGATGGCGAAACCACCTGTTTATTGTGAGTTATTCTCTTGTTTGAATTGGCTCGCACTCAGGAATTCATCTCCTTGTTGAGCACAATGAGGAGCAATGTGTCTATGCATGTGTCGGTAAGCAGAAGGTAGCACTCCAGACAATAGGAAAAGAGCCAGATTTAAGAGCATTGTCGCTCGGTGTGCGCCGAGCATCTCCATAAATCCTAATACACGGTCGTTCCCTGCGGAACGGGGGGGAAAAAAAAAAGAAAGGCAAAGAAAGGGAGGGAATGAATGCATTTTCTTCTTATCTATCTGTCTTTCACTCTCTTTCCCCCAGTGAGGGAGACAGAAGGGAATAAATGGCTCCCCTCTCCTCTCCTCTCTCCTCGGTGTGGGCTGACAGCGCAGCAGATGGTGGTTTAAGCAGTGAATTTATGAGCGCCACAATCTTAATGTTGCAGAAAGAAAAGAAAAGGACTTGCATCAAACGCCACTGACAAATGCACTTGCTAATATTAATGCACTCCTCATTCATCCAATATGCTGCCTAATTGCTTTTCTGTACACAGTAATATGGCACCTGCTGCTCAAGTCCGGCGCTCGCGTCAGGAGAGGGGAGGCCGAGGAGGGGTGGCGGCGGCGGGCGGGGAGGTGGGTGGAGGTAGAGACGTGAAAGTGGAGAGAGATGAGAAAGACTCTCTCTCTTTCTCCCCTCTTTTCCTGTGATGGATGCAAGGCTGTGGATCATGCGCCAGACCTGTCAGTGTTCCTAATTAAAATTTTATACTTACAGGCTCAGGGAAAAAAGGTGGAAAGCACTCAGTAAACAATCAGTTATGAGAGGAGAGGAAGGGATAGGCCATCACACGCACACACACACACACAAGCGAGGCACCAATTTTAAGCGGTGTACGTTGAAAATACTTTATTAGAGCTTAACAAGGCTGTCTTGCCCGCAGATCAAGCTCCCAAAAAAAAAGGGGGCCTGAAAAGCAGCGAGCCACCCACCCTTGCTGCAAAAAAAAAAAAAGCTCTTTCATGAGCTTCTTGTGGACATGCCAAATGTAATAAAAGCACAAAGGCTGTACGGCTGTGTCACCTTCAAATTATCAGTGACTGAAGTGGTTTCACAGAAATGTCGGATGGAAAAGTTACATCGAGCCATATATTTCCTCGTGGTTTTTCTGCCACACTGAGGTAGAAACCAGTGCAAGCTCATCATTAAACATTAAAACCAAATTAAAAACAATCAATACTGTAGGATTGCACGTGTGTTATGAATTATTCAGAGCTGATATCTTGCACATCATCCCTGTAAGGTTGTAAAAATACCATCATCTGCATTAGCGGATTAGCTTATTTTCTAGTATCAACTTTATTATTATTTCTATTCACCACCTTTTAAAACCACACACGAATATCATCTTTTTTTGTGCTTTGCTTCATGTTTGGGCCCTGTGTTAGCCCCCTATAGCCCCGCTATTATCTGCCCTCCAGCTGCTGTTAAATGCACTAAATTGTAAAATAATGAGTTTGTAAATTGCACGCAATTACGGATGCAAATTGAATAAATCCTCCAAACTATAGATTGTCCTTTCTCCTCACACCAGCACTTAATTGATGCATGTTTGATGGAGAGGAGCAGGTATTTCCTCGAGTGCTGGGATGAGAGAGTGAAAATGCATTTTGTTTGTTTGAGACTGAAAAAAAGATGAATTGTGATTTGATGGAACAGAGTGCTTATAAAGTGAAAGGTGCAGTAGGGTGAATGATCAATGCATGTGATGGAGGAGAGCAGTGAATTAAACCCACAATGGCAGAATGTGTATATATGTTTGTATATATATGCATACATAACACTATTCTGAATTAAAGGAATATTTCTATTGAAAATTTGTTTTCTTTATGTAACATCTCTAATATTTTTTTCAAGTGAAAATGTATTAAACCTTATTATGTGGGACTGCATGCACACATTTTGTCATCCCAAAATAATATTTCCAAAAGATAAGCCAACATAAGAACTTCAATCAAAAATGTCTTGTCTGTTTTTACAAAATACTAAAAGCAGCGTGGAAAAAGTAACCCACGTGAAGAATAATCCTGTAATACATTTTAGAAGGACACTGCTTGTGTACCAAGTGAAATATTAAAGGAATGATAATCAAACAATGTGAATAGTGATGGGGGGGGGACCTTATACTGGTCATTATTTATTTTGGACCCAGTCCGTAACCCCGTAGGAATATAATAAAAATACCAAATATTTTTTATTTATTTGATTAAACAATCTGACCCCAAATTTTTTCTTTTTTCATTTTTCTTTAATAAGTCAACTATTAAATTATACTTTCTGTAAAACCCAAAGTGCATTTAACTAAAACATTTGTTGAAACTGATTGAAATTTTTGATGTAATCTGTTAAGTTAAAATAACTTCTCGCATCTAAATTTCTCTCTCAAAGCCTTCCTGGAAGTATATATTTATCATTATCTGTGTTGGGCGAGTTACTCAAAGAATGTATTAGTTATTACTCTTTTCAAAATGATTACTTAACTTATTATGCCCTGCCAACAGTAATTAGTAACACTGCAAGTTATATTACTTTTCTGCTACTCCTCACAAAATTGATAATTGTGTAATTTCTCCCCAAAATTCAGACATACGTCGATTAGAAAATTGTTTAAAATCAAAGTAATGGAACATTTCCAGCCGCTGAATACAAACTAGTTTACTCGACGATTACAAAAATGAATCAGCGGATGGGATTGAATTGTTGGAATTAAAATTAGTAGGAGGTGACAACAGAAGTAAGGTTGTAACTAATTATTTTTGGGGGGTAGCTGTAATAATATTACTGAAACGTATTAGTAATTAGTTACACTACTAGTAATGAGTTACTGCCCAACACTGATTATTATGATGGCCTATAAATTGTCAGGTTTAAACACATCATCTACCATTGTTAAATCAGGGAAGCTGACTGAGCATTAAGCCCTTTTACAGCAATGCCCTGAGTTTGCATTGATATACAATATATGAAAAACAACAACAATGACAAAAGAAAGTGAAAATAAACAAATAACTTGCGATATACCACAATAAAATCTGTAAAATTATGAAAAAGTCATATTTACCTTGTGTATTTTTTTTAACTATAACATGGAAACTCCCACTGAGGTTACTAAAACCGATAATACATTGTGCAGTTTGTGGCTGTATGTGAGGCTACTAACACACGCATGTAACAGTATATTATACTGCATCATATGGGTGGCTGCTAACAGGTTCATTTAATAGTAATGCATTATAATGCATTGTGGCAACTAACACACATAATATCAATAACACAAAATATAAACCTGCTTTTTCTACCCGTGTTTGTTATTAACTGTATAAATTCTGATCCACTGGAACGTGATTTCCCAAATGTTCTTTTCTCCTCTAAAGGAAGATCAGTTATTAATCTAAAAAAAACAAAAAAAAACAGCATATGTAAATCGTAGTAATGAGGCAGCAGACACTGAAACATCCGACGCACAGTCAATCACACATACACACACCTGCTTTTACCTCTCCTTTCCCCTGGTGTGTCTGCGTGTGTGGGCGGATGTTTTGCATGCATTTACCTTGTCCCTGTGTGTGTACGCACCATATGTGTGTGTGTGTGTGTGTGTGTGCGAGCACGAGCTAACTCTTTTATGCGTGAAATGGAGAACACTATGCACCTGAAGGCACACGTCAACACGCCAAGAACAGCCATCAGCTCAGGACTTGAGTCATATCCAGCTGTTCACACACACACACAAACACACACTAAAGTACTTTCAACGGATACAAAAACACATTTGACGTAAATAAAGTAATAAAAAGATTTTTTTTTCTACTGCTATTCCACCCACTCATTGCAAATCAACTGTGATTTCCCCCATGAGACTAATAACTGGCATTAGTTTAATTATTTTAAGTCTAAACAGCACCATCATACATTCAGTTTTAATAAAGCATGTGTTCATAGCTACTGAACTGATAGCAAATTACTGGAATTATTCAATAGAGGGTGATCATAGGAAAGGGTTTGTGTAAAAATAGAACACATTTCTCTTAAATTTAAAACAGTAAGGATATATTCCAACATCCACGCCACTCTGACCCACCGGTGCCTCACACAGGTCACCATAATCCTCAGCGTTTTATAGTTTGTTTGAGTAAAAAAAAAAAGCCTCCCTGAATTAATTTACCGGCACATTTGCAAGTCGTAGAAAGACCAGAGCATCGCCATCATCATCATCATCTTTGCTGGAGATATACTACACAATCCTTTTCTGCGAGCCGACTAATTAGCCGCAGAAAGGTCAAGTAAAGTCAGAGTGTGATTAGAGAGAGAGGGAGTGAGAGAGGAGGAGGGGGGAGGCAGACAGACAAGAAGAAGAAGAAGAAGAAGAAGAGGAAGCTCACATACATCTAGTTTTGGACCCGTGCCAGAACGTCTCTTTCTTTCTTTCTTTCTTTAATTCACCGTCCTCTCCTCCTCCTCCTCCTCCTTTTTACCCCCACAACGACTGAGAGCTTCCCTACAAAACGTTGGCTTCAATTTTTAATGAAATGCTTATGTTGCTGCACCTGGACGCGTTGGCTGAGCTGGCCCATCAGGTAAGGGTTCCCAGGAGGGTCATTAAAAGCAGATCGGACCTGCCTGGGTGCCAGCCGGGATACGAGGCCTCAAGAATCGAATTCAGTGAAGGTGTGTTCCTGTGCTTTTAGGGAACGTGTGTGTGTGTGTGTGTGCTGTATAAGTCATATTATATTGAGATTTTTTTTTTAACATGTTCTGTTCATATTGCTTGATGCTGTGTGATTACCATCTGGAGGTCACAGATCAGACCTGAGCTGGGACAGTATCTCAATTCGATCACGATACTTGAGGTGCTGATTTGATATTTATCGCAATTTGTGTAATTCGTATTTGATTCCATATTCAATGTGATTTTTGTTTCTTGTTTAACACTAGACCATAGGACAAAGTTGATTCATACACTCTTATATAGACTGTATATCTTGAGTCATGTGGTAGTGGTGTGCATCTGTCGCATCTCCAATCCCATGGCTATCTGTGATACATGGACTATGATATGTTTCAGGGACAAAGATAGAACAATTTGTTTAATGTAGACATTTGTTTTAAAATGATAATAATAATTCCATAAAAGTGACATTGCTTACCTTCACACATATTTTATAAAATATCTTAGACCTCACTCAGTTGGAGCTAAATTGTGGCAGGAAAGTGTTCAATATCTCCCACTACGGCAATGTTACTCTCATCACTGGTGTGGTAAGACCCTGGCGTTGACCTTTGACCTCTCACAAGAGTGGAGACGCTGTTAGTAGCAAAGCTTCAGTCAACAAATTCATACCTTTACAATCGGACCAGTTCGTGGTACATTTAGATGGTTGCAGGGGTCTGCGTACATCTGTAACGTTTAAACCAATTTCTGACTTGTGTCGGTGAATCTTTACAGCCCTGATTCCTATTTCATAAAGCAACGTCAGTCAGTCTTCCAGAGTTTGATTTCAGCAGCATCATTGCTGCACTGCAAATACAAGGTGAATTAAATACATTTTGAAGTGCACTGCTGCATTTAGCTGTTCCTACTCATCAAACTAATGCTATATGCAGTGACTGAAATAGGCTGGTACTCTCCATCAGTTCAGATTTTTGTCAGTATGTCTACCCTCTTCTAGCATGCAATGTGTCCATCTAGTTGTGGCTGTATTTTTAAACCCATTGTCAGTATGTAGTTTTGACCCTTTGTGTTAAAGCCAGAGTAGCATATTGAGTTAGCAGTTCGAAGTCAGCAGCTGACTAAGCACATTACGTTTCTTGTTATGAATGTGAAGTAAAATTGGATCATTTAAGATATTGCTGTGATTTCTGTTCATTAATGGTAATTCCTATTACCTGTTAGCATTGAGCTAATGGAGTAAGCTAGACATTTATATATATAAAAAGTCTCACCAGGATTTTGTGGGCTTTTCTGGGGATTGTAGCGGCCTAAAATTTCATTTTCATTCGACTTAACAGATCCTTTTCAAAAAATTCCGACATGCACGTTGCTTTGTTTTGCATTGGAAATATAGTTTTTTTGTTTGTTCCAGTGCAAATAAAATCACATTGTTTGTAGGGTAAATGTGAGAGGTGAACGTCTGTATCTTCAACAACAGAAACAAGGAAGATGGTGACGTATGGCTCAACAACTTTGTCTTTTTCAAATCAACTCAGGAATCAAAAGATCGTTTAAAATCGATTATTTTTCCCACCTCTAATAAATAGGTTACAAACCTCTTTATTTACCACCACATTGCTGTGTGTGTGTTTGTGTCTGTGTGTGTACATGCATGCATTTGCTGTCAGATGCACGTCTGTATGAATGCATTTGTGGTTGTTATGTGCCTGTGTGTGTGTGTGTGTGGTTGAGTGCCAAGTGAAAACATGACGGTGGATGCAGGAGGACCGGTGCTATTCCCAGTGAGCCTCGTACAGTGGTCTCGCCGCAGGCTGCTCCCCTGGCTCAATGTTGAGTCAAAACATCTCCTGTGGTAAAAAAAAAAAAAAAAACAGTAGCGGAGTGCGCTTCCCTGTCAACAGCAAAACACAGCAACGTGTTGGATGACAATGACACTGACACTGCACTCCCAACCTTTGGGAATACACTGAAGTGAAGAAGCCGGTGTAGACTCAGCATCACAGATTCAAATGATGTACAGTGTGTGTCATTCTGCAGGAAGCAACATATGCTTTGCTACACACAAACACACACAATGGCTGCACACTTGCCCTTCTACCTGGAATAGCCTGATCCCTGAGGGGAGCAGTGTTTTAAGACATTCAAACACACTCTCGCACACACACTCACACAGACGCAGGGTAAGTGGACCTGCAGCCTAATGTAGTTTAATCACTCCCAGCACATCCATCAGGGGCTCCAGTAGGGGAGTGGAGTATTTTATCACCACTTTTAAGGGTTATTAGTACAAATACACTGTCACCCTGCATTACCACTGCAGCGCTTTAGGGTGCCGTGCCCTCACCACATTCATTACAATCTCTATCAATATCTATCAGAACTAAACGCTCCCTCCACCTCCCTCCTTCCACGTCCTCTCCACACACGCTCGCTGCCATTAAAAGATGAAGACTGACTCCCCCCTTACCCTCTCCTCCTCCTCCTCCTCTTCGCCGTGCCTCCGTCTCCCTTTGACACACACCTCTAAAAGTTTCCCTCCATTTATCGTCCGGCGCTCTTCCGGCCCGAGCTGTCGGGACCGTCTTGATGGAGTTTGCTGGCTGGCAAGGACACCGGCAGACGGTGACTTTAAGAGCCCGGTGGTCACTCCAAAAAAAAGGAAAGAAAGAAAAAAGGGAGAATTCCTGGATCGGATGACTTCTTTTCAGGCAGACTGAGCACATCATTCACTTTGCGCCATTACCAGGCATGCAAAGGTGAGAGGATTAAGGGAGATTTGCTTCTTTTTTTTATGTGTAAAGTTACTCGAGGAGAGGGACAGTTTGGGGAGGTGAAGCGGGGGTTATCAATCAAGCAGTATCCGACACCTATGAAGTCCATTACTGACTGGCGAGACTGACATTTTGACAAATTTGAAGGGATGTTCTTGTTCGGGGTCTTTTAGGCAATGATAATGTGCAGGGCGTTTCTGTCTGCGTGTGTATGTGTGTGTGTGTTTCTATGTGCCTCAAACTGAAGCCTGAATCATCATTAGGACTTGTGTAATTAGCTGTATATGACAGCTAATGTAGTTATATATAATCTACAGATGAGTGAATACAGTCACTGCATGTTTTCATACCGTATACAACCCACTGAGCTCTCAGTCATAATTCACCTATTTAAGAGCTTTTATTTTGTAGCAGACTTTATTATGCAAACATATACTCGAAGGCCAGGATGATGAGCAAATGCTGGTTTTATATCCATCTTTATGGTAGAGGGGATTGTATCTAAAATAAACAAACTAAAATAAATGTTAATCAGGTATATCACAGCAGTGAAAGGATGATTCCAGTTTTTTGTCAATTTTAGTCTTATTTTTGTAGTCTGGCTCATTAAGTAATACCAACGCGATACTTAGCAAGTTAATTACTGAGATCTGGGATCTTAATGACTTAATTACAAAGTCAAGTTTTACATGTTTAAAAGCCAACTACTAGCCAAACTATGTGTTCTGAGCATCCATCACAGATTAAAGTCGGCTTTTCTGCATTTTTTACCTCCAAATAAAATGTATTAAATAATCTTTAATGTCTGACACTTGTTTCCTCGTCGAGTACAATGTTGTCATAACCTAATAATGAGTCCAAAGTTGTAATAAAATATAATTATGATAAAACAATGATGGTGCTGGTTCTACAAAGTTCTTTACTACTGCCATATCACGTTAGCTAGTTTGCCTGGCTGACTTTCCGAGTTCAAGCTAACAACAATAGCTGGTAAATATCAAAGAGACAAAGTCAGATAACCTGCTGACCAACTTAAAAAAAAAATACTTAAGTTGGTAACACACAAATGAATTAAGTTTACACAAATCAAGTTTATAATTTTAATTAACTGTGTCAGACAGACTGAAATTATTCGATTACTTTAAATAAACAGTTACCACAATCTAAAATTACCATTTTCCTGAACTTAATTATTTGCTTCTCCAAAAAGTAAAATACTGCTTATTCACAACTTGTTACAATATGAAACATGACACAATAGTCTCATCGCCAACAAACTGTAATGCAGTAAGTTATTTTAACTCAAAAGAATTGTTGTTGAAACGGTTTAAAAACTTTAAGTAACACCAACTCAATTTTGTCAAGATTCCTGATTAAGCAGCTTTTACTAGTAATTTTAAGTGACCCAAACTTAGTTTTTACATACTTCTTAGCAGGTATGTTGTTTTAACAGTACAAATTAAAAATCACAAAAGGAAGTCTATCACTTAAAATTACTAAAACTACTTGATCAATAAAGTTTTTTTCAACTTACAAAACAGAGTTTGTGTTACTTAAACTTTGGTGATCAGTTTCAACATTTTTTTCTTTGAGTTAAATGAACTTATTTTGTTTTACAGGGCAAAGTGCTTTCTAGCTTTTACTCCACACACTACAAAAAACTGTAGAACAAGTTCGCTCGTCAGCCTGGATGGCTTTCCAAGTTCAAACTAGCGACACTCGCTATCCAAACCATTCAAGCCTATCTGTTGGCTAACTTTCTGTCTCTCTGGCTCCACAGTTCAACCACTGAGATTATTCTGCCTTAAAGAGCAGCTCTGCCTCATAGAAACGTATCTACAGGGACATCCAAAGATCTAATCTACCTTCATTTCTTTGCCAAAGCACTGTGAGATCTGATTCTCCCCACCTACAGCACATCAGACACAGTGCTCTGAGTCCTGACACTGCTACGTGGCAGCTGTTGGCCACCGCTTCCGTGGCTGGGGAAGGTTATTTGGAGGTAAACCCACACAGCTTTGCTTGCTAAGTGGCACAATTATCGTGCTTACACAGTGTTTACGTCCATGGCACACACCTGGCACAATTGCCTTGGTGCACATTACCAACCTCTTGAAAAATATGAGGAACAATTTAAGTTTAAGGTTGATGTATAGCAGCTAGCTCCGAATTAAAAATAAGATTACAGAGAGAAACATTTAAATCCCACTGCTGGAAACAACCTCAAAGCCTGCAGGTAATGAGATTTTCAAAAAATTCCAGAGTGCATGTTAACTGTCTGTGAGCATCTGCATTTACAAAAAGACATACAGAGCGTTTAATGACGACCTCCGCCATCACATGAGCTCCATATGTTGCATCTCTCACCCCCCCCACATCAGTCCTTTTTTTAAAGTTGCTGCTACAACCCCCATCTGATCAGGTGGCTGTTTATTCTCCTTTAATTATTTTCTTCTCTTTTTTTTCCCAGGATCATGAAATATAAATCTATACTTGGATTCCCAGAGCTCTCGTTATCACGTTGCACATATTTTACAGTGAAATAAAACAGCAGCGTAATGAACGTTGGAATTTGACCCCATGCTGTTCGGGCCGTACAAAGGTCAGGGAAATTAATTTTGCCCCCCTGTTGCAGGAGAAAGATGGAGAAAATGGGTTGGAGCAGAAAGGTTACGACTACAGTGAGACATCTTGAGTAACTTGAACCGTATAAACTGTTTTTTCTGCAGTTGATGAGTTTCTTCCATGATTCAAACGGTTGTGCGTTCCTCCGCTGCCATGCATACGTTGTGAAATCTGAACTTGGTGGCTTTGCAGATATGGAAGTGTATCTTTTTTGGTGTTCTCTAAATTCAATTTACCTCTAAAAGCGCAGTTAAGGATGTGTTTGTGCGTGTGTGTGTGTGTTTGTGTGTGTGTGTGTGTGTGTGAAGCACCTCGAGCGCTGCTGTCATCCTTTTGAGAACAAAAGCACTCAGCGTTACAAGCCGGTCCAAGCCGAGTTCTGCCCTGTTATTTATGGAAAACGAGGAGTGTATGGATTAAACAGATGATGCCAAGACGAACAACAAAAAAAGAAGCTGTGATTCATTTCCCAAACCATGGAAAAGGGCCAAAGGACAAACAAATCAATGGCAGTTTGGATGATATCTGGCCCCAAGCATTGACAGGCCCTCCAGTGTTTGGCATGAATGTAAATGTGAAAAGTGCAGTTTTCTTTATATGCGGTGAGGCAGGCCAAAGCTACAATATACGCTATTTTGTCCTGATTAACGTTGCTCAATGGCAACTTGTAGTAGCAGTGAAGCTTCCAGCAGCTGCGGTGTGCTAAATACATATATTTTCCTGTTCTTTTTTTCAGTCGGATTATAGCAGCTGATGATTTTAAGAGACAACAGTGAGATCCATCAAATTAGAAACCAGCCAAAACAATCAAATAATGCACTGGATAAATGATGTCATACTGTAAGAAATCTATGGCTTATTGTCTGGGCACGCGGCCAATTCACATCGCTACACTGGTTATGCAAAAACAGCAGGAACATGAGCTCGTCGTCGATATACGAGAGCAGCCCCGCTACCGCTATTCGATGTAAATTTGTGTTTGTGTTTGCTTACGGCAGCTGACTGTTAAAAGCCACATGTGAGGGAGGAAGAGGAGGGAGAGGAGGTATAGGAAGAGCGGAGAAAAGAGACCTGGCCGGCTGCCACTCATCTGGGCACCTTCTCTAAGCAGGGCAGAAAATCAAACACGCCGGGAAAAGAATTAAAGGAGAAAGAGAGGGAGAGAGAGAGAGAGAGAGAGGGGGAAAGAAAAATGATTTTTTCTTATAAATAGCAGGGCTTGCCAGAAGGCAGAGGAAATGAGAGCAAGTAGAGCGCTGGAAAAGAAGGGCTTGAGCTTGACACGGGGCTTAAAATTGAGAGGGGGCGGGAAGAAGGGACCTACTGCGCGAAAATGTCTCCAACCAAAGCAAGGATTAGTGTTCCAACCTCCTCCACCGCCAAGATCCGCCAGTACAACTAATCACCTTCACAGCTTTCTCTCTCTCTCTCTTCCTCCCTTTTTCATTCTCTTCTTCTTTCTTTTTTTTTGCCTCCACTCTCCTCTGCTCTTTAAAGTATCATTTCGCCCCTCTCATCGTCATTATGGCTAAAATTAAAGCGGAGTGTGTTCTGCCAAGAACGATTAGCCGCCGCAGCCTAACCGGGCGCAGTGAGGTGCTCGGGGTTTTTTTTTTTTTTCGTCAATCTGGTGCGCGGGTGCACGCTGCATTAGCCGGCGCAGGAACACGCCGCAAAACTTCAAAAGGCATCTACATATATGATGACAACCTCCACCCTCTGTCCTCTCTCTTCCTCTCTGTCTGTCACTCTCTCCCCCCTTTTCCTCCCGCCTCCCATCTCCACCTGTCAGTCCATCCTTTCCCTCCTTCCTTCTTCCTCTCTGTCGCCGCCATCCATTTCCTCTCCTCGCAAAGATGGCGACAAGAACGGCGTAAACATAAACAAGTCAAATTGATCACACGGAAGATGAGCCAGGTGGAGGAGGAGGAGGAGGAGGGGGGGGGGGCATGATACAGACAGGAGCGATTAAAGCTCCTTTTCTTTCTCTCTTTCTCCCAAGCTTTCTTCCCCTCTTGTGGAAGGTGTGTGTGTGTGTCCCAGAGAAAGAGCCACTTCATAAGCAGATGCCTGGCATACGATTGCAGCCGGGGGAGTGTGTGAATTCATTCTCCTCCGCTATAAATACACGCCGCGTCTCTGTATAGGTGCATGCACAAAATGCAATTAGGCGGCGAGGCAGAAAGAGCGAGCTGCCTTTCTCTGCGTTTGCATATTTTGTCCACAAATAATGTACTACAAAGGCGAAGAGAGGAGAAATCTGCCTTGAATATTCATTTACAAAATAACGGTTTGCTGATAAGGCCAAGGTATGTGATAATCAATTAGCTAAATGTTCTACAAAAACCTGGCGAGGAGGAATCAAGGCAATAATAACACACACACACACACACACAGTGAAGCGAAATGACGACTTCAGCAGAAGTCTGCGCTGAATATCCGTACGGCATTAGCCTAGATAAAATATCACAAAGGACACGGAGGGAGCAGGATGTGTATTTCTAATGAGTTTGTTTGTTTCAAGTGTTCGCACAATGAGAGCGAGTTTGTTTTACACACAGTGTGCCTAAACGCACCTGCTGCTGCCTGTGCAGAGTGCGTGGGATTAGGAATATTACAGGAGGAGAGCTGGCACAAGTCGAGAGGAATGCTTCAGCCCTGCACTCGGTGGCCTCTGATGACGCGCAGGATGAAGATCATCTCCTACAGGGCTGATGCTGATGATTATCCTCATCATCGAATCGTCTGACTGTTATTTTATTTGTGGACGACACCAGAAAATAGTGAAAAATGCACCGTCACACGTTTACGTTTATAATGGGGAATGTTTCAGCCCTGCGTGATTCATCATCACCATCGCTATCAATCTATCAATCTATATACTGTACATTCCACCAGGGGTCGCCAGAGCTTCACTGGGGGTCACAAGGCCTTCTTGATTTTAAGGGGAGTAACAAAACTTTAAATAAATACATAGTAAGCTTATATCTCAGCATTCTGGTCATTCTGTGAAGAAGAATTAAGTTTTCTGTTACTGAGTAAACTCCTGAATAAGTGACATATTTTATGTATAGTTAATATTGTATTCAATAATAATAACAGTAGAGAACAGCTGAATCCAAACAGTGAGGGCAATATTGCATCAGAGACGAGTTTTCATGATATTTTTAAGTAACCTTTTAAAACATTTTTTTAATACAGGATTTTACAATTTTCTGATGATATTCTTCTTTTTCTGTGTTTTTTCTAATTGTCCTATCAGCTCTTTGGTTGTTTTCTAACGCAGGAAGAGGCTGAAGCTCTGTGAATATACTCTGTTCACAGTTTAGATCTTATTTTTCTACACAGAAATAAACAAAATGCGGAGATATTGGCATATACTGCATATAGCATATAACATGTTTTTATTTTGATTAAAATCAAGAAGGCCTTGCGACCCCCCTGTGAAGTTTTGCCGACCCCTAGTGGGCGTCACCACCAAAGAGCTAAAAGAGCAATAAAAAGAAAACACTGAATTTGTCGCAATAGAAGAATATCAAATCTGAATGATTGTTTAAGAAACTATAAAACTCCATCATCCCAACAAATCAGAAAAAACTGATGCAATATTGCTCTCACTGTTTGGGTACATTGTACAGTTTATCAGCTGTTCTCTACTGTTATTGTTATTATTGATTATAATGTGAAATATACACATATATGTCTCTGATTCAAGAGTCATCAGTTTTCTCGTTAATAGAAAAAGTTGGTATATTCTGTCACATCCATCTATCTCATGTATATAAAATAACCTGCTTCATAGAAACATATTATTTCCAGCATCCTTTGCTCTTTGCACTGTTGTCTTCCGTCTACAAACGTTATTGTTTATATATATATGTATTGTTTTTTTCTACATAGCAGCTTGTTGTCTTTCTTTCTGTGTATTCAGTTAAATTCCTTGTATGTGTAAGCATACCTGACCAATAGAAGTGACTGGACTTCACAAACATGTACACCGAATAAACTAATAATTATTATTTTCATTATTGATTAACTTAACAATAATTTTCTCAATTAATTGGTTTATTGTGTGGTCTATAGCTGTCAAAGTGCTCGTCTTATCAACTATATTGAATTTATAATGATATATAACCACAAAATGTCAAAATGCTTGAACTGGAAAACAGATAATAGTTCTGCATTTTTGGCTTAAAAAAAAAAACTTTTCCGTCATTACAGCAGCTGCTGATTAACTTTCTGTCGATCAACTGATTGATTGTTAAGCTGTTGCTGCACACATGCAAGTCGTTTACTGCCTAAAGTCTGCACTGTAATGCAATAAGTTATTGTAACTTAAAAAAATTGGATTACATCGAGAATTTTAAGTAACACAAACTCAATTTTATAAGTTAAAAAATAAATTAACATTAATTTTAAGTGACACTAACTTAGTTTTTAAGGTACAGAAACATTCCAATATACTTATTAGTAGGTTGTTTTTTTTTTTCACAGTACAAATAAAAATGACAAAATTAAGTCAGTGTCACTTAAAATGAACTAACTAAAGTGGTTGCTCATTGTGGGAACTGTGGGATCTTTGTATATAATTTTACAATTATAATTTAAAAAGTGTCCTGAGATAACTTCTGTTATGATTTGGCGCTGCACAAATAAACAACTTGATCAAGAATGTTTAACTTTTAAAATTGAGTTAGTTTTACTTAAAATGTTTTCATGTAATCAGTTCCAACACATTTTTTGAGTTAAATGAACGTATGTGGTTTTACAGTGTGTCCGATGTAATTGAATTGTTCTACATGCAGCTCTGCAGTGTTAAGAATTACAGTTGTTACCTCTACACTGTTGTGTGCATGTGAAACCAATTACAACACGTTTAATTAGGCCTTGTGCCTCGTTAATAACATGCTAACAAACACTGCGTACTGGTAGATAGAAGCAGCTGCTTTTAATAATAAGAGGAATAAAAGTCACCACTTCCCTGCTCCTCCTCCAGGCCCCCGTGCACCCCTGCTGCACGCCGCCCTCTACTGGCCGGAGCTAGAACTACAGCTGACCCTGCATCCTGCAGCCGACCTGGCAGGGAACAAAGAGGCAGCGCTGTGCCAAAGGAGGCCTATCACTCCCTCCTCCAGAGGGGAGGAGGAGGTAGGGTTAAAGGGGTGGCAGGGGGGGCTCCGCCATAGTGGAGCAATGCAGCTGTGCTCTGCGGTCGACTCCCAGCCGAACGGGGGCAAACTGTTTGAGCATGTGTGTGTGTTGGGGTGAGGTGGTTGTTGGCACAGAGGGGTGGGCTGGTAAGACATCTGTCATCCTATCATCAGTGCTGTCACATCACAGAACAAATGGGGCTGTGGGATTTTTTTTTTTGTACAGCCTTAAAAAACAAGGGATGGCACGAGGTATCAGTTAGCATGTGATCTATCGCTGCTCTTTCTCAATAAGGGTCGACCATCGAGCTTCACCTCATCAAGCATCAACATAAAAACTCAAAACCAGCATCGGGAGGCTGTTCCGTCCTCGTTTTAAGGGTCCTGCTTTCCAGAGCGAGGATGAAGAGTGAGTGAAGGGGTTTAATTTCTAGCCCCGTCTCACCACTGTCCCCCCCCTTTTTTTTGTTTTTTTTCAAGCAGGCCGCCACTGAGGCAAGGTCTTCCATAATGACACCTTGACTGTGAAGAACTTCATCCACTCCACCGCCGCCGCTATCTGGCGCCTGCGTAACAAGACGGCTGGCTTTGTTGCCAGGAGAGTGGAGGAGAGCTTTGAACTGCAGACTGACAGCGCACGGGAAGCCGTTCCAGGCGTAAATGTAAATTACTATTACTTACACGTTTAACCCAGCACCTACAACCCCCCCTCAACACACACACCTCACCCCACCCTCTTTCCTGCTCACTGGCTTGCAGGAGGCAGTGGTAGTGGTGGTGAGGGGGGGTGCAATTCTGACATCATGTTGCCCTCTTTTGGCGGCTGTTTGCAACTGCGCCTCACTGTCCTCTCACCTCAAAGGCAACATCAACCCCTCTTCCGCTTTTTATGAGCAAACGAGGCAGAGCGGCGGGGCAACCGCTGACATCTGGGTTCGTATTTTGTGTCTATATTTATATAAAATCTATGAGATTATAACAAATATACACCTGGAAGACACACATCAGGAGAAAAAACTGCAAAATCCATCCTTCTCCTCGCTCTTTCACACATTTAAACGTTTCTTTTCCTCACCATCTTTTCATTTCACCTTCTACTTAAGAGGTGAACGTCTTTTTTTCATCAAGAGAGACGCGAGCAAGAAGGCAGCTTAAGAAAATAGAGACAACTTAAACTGACTGAAAGGTGAAAAACAATAGAGCACTGCAGCATTTTCCACATTTTTTCAAATTGATTGAATTCACCAATATTAATCACTCTATCAATTTCAAATCCTTCTGTACTTTGTTCCAGGTCAAAGGTTCATATCGGATATCAATTTCTATAGATACACCTCTGAGTATTTCTGTTGGTCCAGCTTAATTCAATACGACTGATTTAACAGTTGTAAAATTACCCTAGTAAATTAAGTTGATCAAAGTCAAGTAGATAAAGTTGACCCAACAGAATCGCTTGATCCTGAAAGAAAGCCATTTAATCACAAATACTTCCCACAATTTAATTAAGTAAACTCAAAGAATTACTTCTGAGTGTAACTTACATAAAAATGATGGAGGTGGAACAAAAGCCAACAGGTCAGAATGAAGCAATTTAAAATGATTTGTTCTCGTTGGACCAACATGATTTCATTCTTCTGAATTATCTTTGAATCACGTCCAACAATCATTTTCTGAACACAAACACTATGGGTTCATTTAATACTAAAATAATTCAAGTCTGCTGATCAAACACATTCCCTGGTTGTTTTACAGCTAAGAAGGAAGCATCCCAAATGGAGGTTTCTGTTTCAGCCACTGTACAGATACAGAACCACTGACCACCACTGTGATAAAACCTGTCGACAGTGGGCAACTGTATTCATGAACACACACTGAAATCCAATAAAACTCTAGCATTTATTGTGATGTCTTCGTTTTTGTGTCTTATCTGTCACTCTGCAATTTTTTGTTGTTGCAGCGAATAAATAAATAAATAAATAAATAAATCCTCCTCTGTCCCGTCTCGTTTATCTTCATATGACTGAGAAAGAAGAAAGGAAATAAAGCGGTGCAGCTCAGAGGGGACGCACTGCTGAACAAATCAAAACTTCAAATACAATCAGTGCGAGGGCTAACTAGCGTCGGAGGGTTTAGGCGCATTATGAGAAACAGGTATCAAAGCTCAACCGCTGGCCACAGATTGGATTTCAAGTATGAAACGAACGTGGATGGAGGTTCATGCTGTCGATCTTATTCTGCCACTCTGCACGAGCCGAGCACACTGGCAGCGCCTGTCGTCAGGCAAAGCTCCAAGCCATTTCCCCTAGATGCATCTCGACTGAATCAATAGGGCCCTCGCAGCATATCATTAGACGTAAGTATTATAATTACTTGTGTTATTAATTTTGCCTTAATACCAGGGATAATATGATATGTAATTCAACCCTGTTGAGGGAAGAGAAAATAAGATAATCACAAATGCATCTCTTATGAAAATCAATGTTGAAATGGATATTCCAATAATGCCAAACCACTGCCCCTGTGTTTTTTTCCCTCATGCATATCAACCAATCATTTCCCTCATTCATCTGGAAAGAAATATATAAATATGTCCAACATATTTCACACGGGCGCCCCTGTCCGAGGCAAAACAATATGGATTTGTGTTGCCTCGCAAACAATTTTAATAAAAAGCTATTGATTGGGGATCGAGCAGCTAGCCTGTGGGCGCGGAGCACCAGACCCCCAGTGGGTCCAGATCATTAATGTCCTCAACTGCTGGCTTCACTGGCGCAAATTTGTTCAATAAGGGTCTGGCACGCATGCTTCAGGGTTTGATTTTGATACTGCCGCGTCAAAGTGTTTGTGGCTTGTGCTCCACAGGCCGCAAACATGAGACGATGGCGGCGGCGTGTGTTTCTCTTCTTTTCTCACAATAAATTCCATCTAACAAACAAAATGATTAATGAATGTGAACATTACTCAGCCTAAGCACTCGTCTTTAGCAGGAGACTGAGCAGATCTAGTCGGAGGAATGTGCGTCGTAATAAGAGACAGATCCACGGCTGCTTTCACACACACCGTACAGCTTGTCATCGACACACATCCTCCTGACAGAGGAGGAAAAAGAGCAAAACACACTCTCACATGCTCCCAAATTTGTGCAGCCGCAATATCTACATCCAGGCAGAAACACGCTACTTTCTTGAGCAGGTATCAAAGCCTTGGCGCAGCAGACAGTTTTAATTACCAGGTACTTTCCTTATGCTTATGATTTCAATTTCTGCCCGCAAAGCTGGTAATGATATTCAAAACGCCTGCTGGCAACTCCGACTCCTTCTTCTCCCCTGTCTTTCCTTCCCACTAAGATGTGAATACCCCAGTTTATAGGCTTATTTGTCCTCCAGTCACTTTGTAAAATCTTTATTCGGCCGAAGATATCTTTTTAAATGCGGCGAGCCTCGCTGGAAGGAATGGCAATAAAGGTTTTGGGGAGGTGGGAGGTGGAAGGGGGGGAGATCAATGCAGAATGTATTAGCCTGCACTACAGAGACCGACTTCAATAATAAAAGCATTGATCCTTTAAAGTGAAGCTTATTCTGGGACGGCATGGTAAAGGAGGACGGTCCATTCCAATACTGCGCGGGGGCCAGATGGAGAATCACAGCAGGCGATTTCACCCCCCTCAAATATTCACATTATATCTCAAACCCGTATTAGATTCAGTCGCACAATTGCTGAGGGATTCTTGTATGAAATGCATGCATTATGGAAGAGCATGTCCAACAGTACAGCATATGGAATAACATATTTAATTGGCCCTACTTAAGCTCTGCCAAGTACAAAAGAGGGCGAGAAAAAGGAGAACAGAAGGACATGTAAGAAAGAGAATGAAGTTAAATAATGTAATAGGTTTTTTATTACATTTCAGATAGTAGATAAAGATTAATTCTGTCTTGGAAATTCCTTGTTTTCAAAACAGGAGCTCCTAATATTTCTCCATTTCCTATCAGCCACCGGACACATCAGATCCCAGCAGTGTCTCTGTACACAGCCGTCGGTAGCAGAGCGCCAGCAGTAATCAAGCGAGAGGGCTGGATATATAACAAGCACACTTCACAGTATGCCTAACAAGCACACTTCACACACTAATCAGCTGAAGTGGACTTGCATCCACATCCATCCTTTGCCTTTGGCTCGCGGAGACGAGCCACCGGCTCAGATTATGAAACGATCTGGATTGTATGAATAGATAAGGTTATCTGTGATTCGCCCGGCGTAATGAGGGCGTCGAGGTATGGCGGGGAGGGACGGCTCCTGTGGTGTTTAGTGATAAAATAAAGTGCTGAATGCAAAGTGGGGGTCAGAGGTAACATCAGAGAGGAAGTACACACACTGACTGATCTTCTATAGGCCTCTGAAGGCTTTTTAAAATACACTAAAACACACATGAGGCTGAGGCTGATACACAGGGCGACATGAAGCAAACCCAGGGGTCGGGACCCCACTAGGGGTCGCCAAAGCTTCTAGGGTGGTCGCAAGGCCTTCTTGGTTTTAAGGGGTGTAAGAAAACTAAATTAAATCGATATTTTTAAAGTTTAGATGGTTATCTTAGACATTACAGATATAGAGCTAAAAGAAAAAAATGATTCATTCTGATTGGTTTCCAATTCAATCAAAAAAAAAAAAAAAAAAAGTTTTGAGAGTCCAAGCTGAGGTCTTTAAATGTCTTTTTTTGTTTGATCAACAATCCAAAATCTTCAGTTTAACATAATATAAGACACACTGCTATATAACATACCTAATTTCCATAATTAAGTTTGTTTCTGGTTTGTCTTAATAGCTCACTGATTAATAAAATTCACACAATGTCCTGTTTCAGTTTACTCGACAGCTTGAAAAATCTGAACTCTCTGATCCGACTTCCAAAAGAAAATGTTACACACTTGTGTTCTTTTGTTTTCCACCTGCAGTCAAATCTGCTCATAAAGATGCAGAAAAATCTGCCTGAATTAAAAACAATATAATCATCACCCTGTAGTGGTCTAACACACACACACACACACACACACACAAAATGACCCCCTGGTTGCACCTCTCTTCCACCCATCGAGGGACGGACAAGGTGGGGACCGTGGACAGACACCCGCCTCCTGTAATCCCATCAACTCATGTCAGACAGCAGTCTGGATACAAGCCTATCTGTGAGGCCTGTAATCCACGGCTAAGACTCCACACTCACACACACACACACACACACCGCTGCACTCGCACTTATCTGAAAACACACTCACAAACACTCAAAAACACACTCAGGGAGAAAAAGTGATAGTTGGTGACACTGCGCATAAAGGAGGAATCAGCATGAACATGAAGACGTCAGCGAGGTATTAACACACACACACACACACACACACACACACACTGATGCATGCATTTAGACATAAGCTTTAAAAAAGAGTTGATCCTGAAAATAGAAGCCTCTAATGTGGATTATATGTAGAGTAAAGGCTAAAGGAGGAATGGTGAACTCATTTTTATTGTGTTAATATCAAAAATAAAGTTAAAGAAAGAATTCTATTTTGTGTACAATCTGTAATATATTGATAATATGTGGGATGCATTGTTGCCAGAACATACAGCATATAAAGTGTGTGTGCAATTTTTTGACAAATGTGCTGACACATTACATCTGTTCCCACATTAAAAATAAAATAAAAGATGCTTTGTCTATTAAAGAAATTCATTTCTTGACACAGAAATGAGAATAAAAGCTGCAAACTCTCCCGCTGTGCTTTGAAATCATGCAACACATTATCCCCATTAAACATAAAAACACACTAAAATAAAAATAAAAAATACAATTTTAAATTCAAAGTGGTGCCAAAAAGGGACAAATGCAACTGAATGCATGCACAAAAACACACTCAATCAATCAGCAGTGCGGGGGAACAATATGTCCCATTATCATTCAGATACATGCAAAACACCACCAAAAAAAAAAAAAGGAGAGATAAAAAGGCACGTCGGACAAGGCACCCCTGCTCATGTCTCGCTTCAAAGAGAGAGAGAGAAAGGGAGACAGAGAGGGAGGGAGAGAGAGAGAGAGAGAGAGAGAGAGACACGCAGGGTGCAGGACCCACACGGTGTAGTTCCAGCCAATTGCATTCCAGAGAAGTGACCATGGCCAGTGATAAACAAAGCACCATAGATCATTCCTCTCCCAGACGGAGCCCGGCGCTGGAGGCAGCGGAAGGGAGAGCGGTCAGACACACAGAGAGAGACAGAGAGAGAGAGAGAGAGAAGACGACAGAGAGCTCACCGCCTATATGCCCCTCTGCTATCCTCTGATGCTACATTTTGACGCCCTTTTTGCAACTGGAATGCCATTAAAAAAGCCGGCCGTGCTGCAGATTCGCTCTCCACGGCGAGAGAAAAGACAAGAGAGAGAGAAAGAAAGAGGGAGGGAAGAGTGCTGCTTCTTCTCTCGCTGCCACTGTGCAATTCAAAAAAAAACAGCAGAACAAAAAAAAAAGGCTTAAATTGTTCCCAAAAAGGCATTCAACACTTACCCAGACACCAGACTCAGATTCAGTGTTCATTTGAGCCTGCAGTGTGCGTCACAACAGAAACCTCAGATATTCCTCCAAAGCAGATGTGCAAAAAGAGGAGCAGTGGAGGTTCTCCCTCTTTTGTTTGTGAGCCTGCCTGGCTAGGTTTCTCTATTTGCATCAGCCGGCTTTTTTACAGCTTTGAAGCAGGTGGATGACAAAAACATCAATCTCTCCAGGCACATTGTGTGGCATGCACACTTTGACACACTCCCCTCACCAGCTCCATACAGTATAATCACACATTGCCTATTCTCTGCTCGCAGCGCCGCCAATGAATATGGGGCTCAAAGGGAAAAGTGAAGGACAAGTGTGCATTGTTGGAGTGCGCTTTTGTTGTAATCATGTTTTGATTGGATTAGAATGGGAATTTGCTGTATCTCCAGAGCTCCATTTTGCCGTACGCTGAGGTGATTTTACGCACACTGGTTAAGGGACGGGACATTGGCTGATGGATGGAAGGTAGCAGCAGACAATAAGGGGTCCGTTTGATAGTTTTTTCCCTCTTTAATTGTGTTTCGGTGCAGTTCTCTGTAGCCCGAACGAGACCGAGACCAAAAGGAAAAAGAGTGTCCATCCAGATTGTTCGTACAGGTGTCTGAAAGTACAATATACAATACAATACAGGACTGGTAGGCCAACATGGCCAGAGCCCGACCAACTTTTTCAACATCAAACAAACAAAAATGAAACAAGATTCTCCAGTAGCCAGTTTTTTAAAGTATGAACTCCACATATATGAAACTCTGTGACCACAGCCTGTAAGAAAGCAATACATTCTGCTTTCTAAAAGTATATTGGCTAATTGTGTCAAGTGACGTAAATCAAACTTTCCCCATTCAAATTCTTCTCCACGACTGCATTAGCTTTAAAGTTTGACTGGAAATGAAAAATAACCTCTAATCTTTAATCTTTAATCTAATCTGTGTGTCACAGGATGAATTATAATATAAATCGGGATCCTTTTGGCTTTAAGCTCCTGCAACTTTACTGTTTCAGTTTACTCTTACCAACCTTGTTTAGTCTTTCTCATGATGAACCCACTGCACATGATACCTGCCCGGCACCAAACAGCTGGCAGTCAACGCGAGCGACGAGCTGGCGACCACGATGGAGCAGTTAGCGGCTAAAGGAGTCGGTGGAGACCAAAAACAGAACAAAAAGGTCGCTGGCGGTTGGACTCCAGCGCTGGGTTGCACCAGCTGTGTGTATGTCCTCGTTGACAGAGGATCAGTTTATAATAATAATAATAACTAATTCAGCTACTAAAAAGCAAGCTGGATCGATATTGAAATATCATATCAATAAATTAGGTCCCTACCCGATTAATGTCTTGTAAAATGGCTGAAAAATATGTTGCGTGGCAGGAAAACTTCTGTTTTACCGTCAGTGATTATAATTCACACTACCTCAGAGACATGTGTAACTATTTAGTTGTTATTAGACATCATATAATCAATCATAAATTCAGATTAAACCTAATATGCAAATACAACCTTTGAAACAGGCTAAAGTTTATTCAGAATCACAAAGACATTTTTAAAGTAGTAAAGACAGTTGGAATTCATCCAAATTTGGACTCCTGTGGATTCAGACAGTCAACAGACCAGGCAGCTCAGTCGGTAGAGCTGGCGACCCATATAGGCAGCGGCCCGGGTTCGAGTCTGACCTGCGGCCCTTTGCTGCATGTCATCCCCTCTCTCTGCCCCCCTTTCTGTCTCCAAGCTATCTCTGTCAAATAAAGGCCAAAAAAATAATACTTCTAAAAAAAAATCGGAAAAAAACAGACCAGGCGGGGTCAGTCATCAAGATAGCTTTACCGACCCTAACCCTAAACCCTAAACCCTAACCCTGTGGTGCAACAGCTTTTATTTTAGTAATGCTAAAGTCACAACTTGGTAATAATTTACATTAGGATTGAACTCACACACAGCTGCTGCAACAGAAACACAACTGTGAAGGAAGACTGCTGGATGTGTAACAAACAAACAACGGCCCCGGGGCCACTTCTGACCCAACCCATTTCCTCTGGTCCACCACCTGATGTCACAAAGATTATTATTATTTTATACCAATTTAAAAATGCCCCTTCACTACAATTAAAATAAAAACACAATTCTACTTTAGAAAATGCACTTTGTCCACACAGACGTGTACAAACTGTGGATAAGAAGAGAGCAGCTTCATTTGTTGTAGATATTAAATGATGACAAGAGAATGTATAGAAACATTGTTAATGCAGTTTAATGGAAACATCTCCAGAATATGGAGCTTTCTTGCAGCACTTGAACATTGAAGTGGCCCTTTTATGTGATTATAATAGTTTGTGTGGGATTTAGTGACATCTAGTGGTGTAGTTGCAGATTGCAACTCCTATTTGGTTTGTCCCTCCTGGGCTACTGTGGAAAGGTGTTTAAACAGGTCGGACTGCATGGAAGGCATCTGTAGATAAAAACATCTCATTCTAAGGTAACAAAAACACAAAGATTTTTATTTCCAGCTGATATTATATTACATTTCTGACAAGAGATCCTCCTCACTGTTTCACACTGGACATTTAAGGTTTAGTTTTCATTGATTCAGAAGCTTCATACTTCACATCATGGCCACGTCATATGATGATGGGAGACCCGTCACAATCAGGGTAACCCAGAGAGAAACCCTGCAGCATCCTGGCTCCCTTTACTGCCTGTCTCTGTGCCCCCCCCTGGCAGCGGGTGAGACAGCCCTGGATGCTTCGGTTAATCCTCGAGGACGAAGGCGGTCCTAAACTGTCCCGCCTGTCTCCTGTCTGTGCAACTGGATCTTTTATGTTAATCAATGAAATGAAAAAAACACCAATCGTTCATCCATCATTCTCCGTGTCTGCGTGCTGTCAACTTTATTACAACATTATTCCCAAAATAAGAAAAGTGGAAGTGAGACAGAAACGTAATGAGAGACATTTATAAACTGAAGATGACACCTTGAACGCCTCAACATTTGCATAAATCTATATCTCTTTGTTACGAGGGGGAAAAAAAGTGTCTTTATCCTATTAATATCTTAACTCTGTTGTAATTTCATGACTTTAGGCCCTCTGCTTTTACCTGATGTCATACTTTATGGCATATTTTAGCAGAATAATTTGACTGTGCTGTGGTTATTAATCTTTCAGTCAGTTTTCAGTCACAGTCACAACTTCTCTTCTAGACCTGTGCAGTAATAACCCGAGCAGGGGACAAAGAAAGACCAGACAGTCAGTCTAATAAATGCAGAAGAGTCAAGGAAGCTTTATTCTGCATCTACACATCGACAGCTAATGCAACTTTCAAATGTCAGGAACACAATCTTCTTCAAGACTTATAATTCAGACACTGCGTTAAAGTGCTTTTGGTAATCATAAATCACTTTTATTGGAGACATCGACGTAGATGGATAGACATAATGGACAGACATATATATGCTGTAGAACAGTCAACAGCAAACTTTAAAGTTTTACAATTAAATCATTTAATTCTCTTGTTTTTGAATCTTTATGTTTTGGAAACAAGCTAAAGAATTGATATTCCTAAAATAGTTCAGAAACTCAAAGTGAAATATTGTTGATGATTTAATGTTTTCAAATAATTTTATTATTCAGTGAAATCTGATTCTCAACTCACTGTGAACAAAACTGGAAAATACAGAATTTTATGTTTTTAAGACTTCTTCAAGAAGAAAAGTAAATTACCTCAACAAAAAGCGTTTTGCAGTTTATTTGGTAAAGACACTTACAATGAAAATGTTTGTGTGTTTGGTGCAAACAAATTACATCAATCTTTTTGAGTTGTGACAACTTTTAATGAAATTATGTTCAATCAACAAGGTCAATTGAGTTCGGAGAATTAGCTTTTCCTTTATTGTGCTCGGGGAAATTTGTTCAAACTATTTTTTCCCCACATTATTTTAAAGATATTTTTATCTTATGTACTTACGATAATTGTGAACTCAAGTTTTCAAGTAAAGTTTGTTAAGTTGCTCCAATTACATTCACTAGTTTTTAGCTTTTTCATATGTGGCGAATACAGATTGTTTATAGTGTTAATGTCATAGTGATAATGATGTCATGAGAATATTTTTATTATAATATAGTAATAAACCATGTGTAGTTATTTACAAATAATGACCAAATAATGTCTTTAATAATTGCAAATAACAGTTAAACAATAAATATACAACCACACACTATTTACACACTGTGACATTTAAACGCCTCACCAACAAGTGTCTGCATCGACATTCCGATATTTTTCAGGAGTCAGTGAAGGCAGCAGCGTGACGTCAGCTGTTTTGTTTTTCGTGGCGCGAGGAGCCTTCACGAGCCACTTCCTGTCTGAACACTAACGTTAACGTCACGTTGAGCGATTTAACGTCTTTAAGTGAAATACCTGAGTTCAGGTGTTATTGAACAGTCGAGTAACCGCCGTGAAGATGGAGAGTTCGTTGGTGAAAGACAACCCGCTGCTTTTACCGCTCAACCAGGACAAAACTGTCTATGACGGGTTCATCACTGTGCAGGTAAGTTTTTACCGAACTACATTCAAAAAAGTGCCAATTTAAGGATTCCTCGCTGTGGACACAACGACATGCGTGGTGGAAAATAACTTCAGACATTTCATGTATGTCTACGGACCGCTGCTAACTTCGGCACATGTGTAGGAAATATTTGGTCTCTGTAGAAAAACTTTTGATAACTTTTATTACTGATTTGCACGCGCATTAACGTCACAACGTAACACACAGCCACGTTATCTCTTGTTGTGCAGTAACGTTCTATTGGCGTCAGTCAGTGGGGTGTCCTTACGAGTGAAACAACGCTTTACCAAACTACATTCAAAAATGTGTTAATTTAAGGATTCCTCGCTGTGGACACATTTACATGCGTGGTGGAATATAACTTCAGACATTTCACGAGTGTCTACGACCCACTGGTGAATTCGGCAGCATTTAGTTAATACTCGGGCATTTTTAGACAAACTTTATTAACTTTTTTCTTACAGATTTGCACACGGATTAACGTCACTACGTAACGTACAGCTACGTTAATAATAATAATAATAATAAACAACTTTATTTATACAGAACTATTCAAAACAAAGTTACTTACATGGCTGTTACATAATAAAAACTAATCAAATACATTTAACAAAAAAATATACAAAATTTAAAGGATAAAAGATAATAAAATAGATGACACATGATGGAAATTAAATGTTGTGCTAGAATGAATAAAAGAGATGTTTTATTATTTCACTATATTTTATCTTGAGGTTAACTTTGGAGCGTTATTTAGCCTCCTTCCAATATAGACTTTACCAATATTTGCTTGGAAAAGCCGCCAAAAGAACCAGCTGCTGCAAAGACAATGAGCTTTAACTGTTGTAGTTTGAAGACTGATTTAAAGAGGATAATGCTAAACATGGTCAGCGGGTTAAAGGTTATTAGATGATGCAGCTGGCTAATGGTAGCACTGTAACTCAGTTGTCCTGTTGTGTTACTTTGTTCTTGCTGTGAATCTCACAGGAACGAGACTTCAGGATGAGAATACTGCTGCCACCGGATCGCCAACTGGCACGGGCCAGGTACGACTGATCACCTCACCTTCGCCTTACAGCAACTTTTCTATCATTGATTAAATGATCATATATATTTTAAATTATATTCAATGCATAACAATAACAGTAGAGAATAAACAGTAAACAAGATAAAAGCTGCAAGGTTGTGTAAAATTTGAGATTGTGTTGAATTTTGAGCGGATTATTTCCTGATATTGATCAGAGATGAGTTTTCCCGATATTTTAAGGAATCTTTTATACAATTCTCTGTCTGTATTATGTATTTACATTTTTTTTAACGATCATTCATACTTAATAGTCTCTTGTTAGAACTGTACTGTACTGCAGGACAATGAGCTAAAGGCCTGCTGTGTACAGTTTTAAAGTTTTCCTACACGTCTTAAAATCAGGCCTTGTGACCCCTAGTGGGGGGCCCTGACTCCCAGGTTGGGAACCACTGCTTTACAAGAGCCCAGACATCAAGCTCCTTTTACAAACTCATATCCCAAATTACGAGATAAACCTAATATCTGTGTATATATGTGTATGCTGTACTATCTGACGTGTTGTAACGGTGCATCCTTTCGTCCCTGCAGGCTGCACTGCTGCTGGCAGTTAAAGCACCTGTTGCGTGGCTACGAGCACATAGTGAAGCAGGTAAACTCTACACGCCCTGTCATATGTTTGTTGTTGAGTTCTTCCCCTGAGGTCAGGATGAGCGCTCTGTGTTTCATATTTTCTGCCGTGTCATTCCTTTGTGCCCGGCGTCGGGCCTGGCGTCGCTCCCGCGCTCTCTGTGTCACCCATCAGGCTCGCCTCACTCGGGAGCAGAGAAAAATATTTTTCACTGTTTAATTAACATCGCCTGGAAAATGTCCCTATTTGTTATGTGGCCCCTCAGGGTTATTTGGATGAGATTGATATTTCACCCCGGGCTGCAAAGTTCATTATTTTCACAGCCTTTAAGCTATCATTAATTATTAAAGCTGGTGGCAGCCCCCATTAATCACAAACACTGTGTTTGATTTGAATGGCTGGCTAGAGGAAGAAAAAGAAAAAACAGACACTGTCACTTCATTATCCCCCCATTCAAGGATGTCTTTTCTCTCTTGTTTGACTCCTCGCAGAGGCTGCAGCAGTCGGCTGATCTCGTCAGCTTCATTCTGGAGCTGAAGACCGTCTTGGTAAGGAGGAGGACGACATGGCGCTTAGCACGGTCACTTTGACATTGTTGCTTTATGAATAGGACGCAAATGGAAACCTTCAGGCTCTATCAATAGCCTTGATTGTGCGGCACACGTGCACATGTATATTTTGTTAGATTAATGGAAAGTGTTAGAGCACTGTGTGCCTGCCACCAAACAAAAGCAGGAGACTTATTGGCCCCGGTTCAGTTCTGCTGTACGTCTGTTGTTCAGCAGCAGGATGACCTGAGCTTAAAATAAGAGGCGTTCCCTCTGTCGTTGCAGGAAGTGGGTCTGAAGAGCCGCCCTGACTGCCGCTCCATCCCGCCTCCACAGTATTACTCGCAGCTCATCTCTGAGATGGAGACCCTCGGGTGGGCCAAGTAAGTGTTTGACAGAGAGCCCTAACACTGGACCTGGAGCCAGGGTTTAAAGGAACATAAGCCTCAAAGCCAGCAAAGATTGGCAAAGTTGGCTGTGAGCTCTGACTCTGCACGTCAACGTGACAGATAGATTACCTGTAATGTAAAATACTGTTTGTGGTTGAGGTCGTGTTCGTTGTAGCAGTTACAGACAACTGAAGGCCTTAATTACGTTTTCAGTCTTCGATATATACCAATGTAATGGGGCATCGCGGCCAAAACAACTGAATTATTCAAATCTAATATAAAAACATCAGATATATCGTAGTAGTGTATACAATGAGGAAATCTTTTCTTTTAGTGAACAACGGACAGTTCAACACACGGCAGTGCCAAACTGTCAGTGAGTGTAGTTCACTGGCATTACGGCACTGAATGTTTGATCAACAGTAAATTACTGCTGCAATGCCACAGAATGTACACAGTTGTTTAATTGGCTTACAGTGAGAATCAGATGATGATTGTCTCATAATAAACACTATGATATTGTTGTCACCCCCTCTAACATGGTGCCAGGATGCTCAGACAGTCCGGAGTTGCTCAATGATTCTTTACTTTGTGTAGCGTCTACTGTACACAGTTTGTGGGCCAAAAATAGAAAAGCAACTCACAAGCCAGATAGAGGGAAGAGTTATTATTGAAAGTTATTGGTATAGATTCTTTTGACTTTCATGTTTTTCCCCAGAGGTGAGACTAACATACCGAGGTGTTTATATATATATATATTTATATGGCTAGAATCCTCCACTGCTTTAACCCACTATATGGGGCAGTGCTTGTTTTCCCCCCCAGCAGTCTTACAGTGATTGGAGAGCCCTGCAACAACACAGCTCCACATTAACAAATGGCTCTTAATGACTTCCTTATTTTTAGTTATTGAGTTATAGTTAAATCCAGGTCACATTTAATAACTGTCAGCCCACGTGCAGCGACAGGCCTCGGCTAATACCACCGTCTCCACTTGTCAGGAGAGAAGGAGGAAGGAGGAGGAGGAGGAGGGGGTGGTGGTTAGTAGCAAGATATCTATTCTCCCCAAGCTCGGATTAAGCCTTGACTACTACACTCATTTTCCACTTTCCTATTAATGACCACGGCTACAATTATGATATTAGCAAAATGCAAATGGCTCTAATTGAAGACTCTCAGGTTTTAATAGGAGAAGTGGGGTGGGGAGGGGGGGTGAAGGTATGCTTTATGCTGGAAATGGGACTAACATCATTTTCAGTGTCGTGTTACGGTTAGGAGGCATTATACGCAGTGGGCCTCAATCTCCAAAGCACTCGAGATTCGCTTAGCGTCTTAATTGGTACGGGGCGTGCTAATAGCCACCAGGGGTTTTCAGCTGTAATTCTGTCTGCTGATTGGGCCAGGTAAGTGAGTCTTCTCTCTTCCTCGCTCTCTCTCTATCTCTATCTCGCCGTGTGTCTCCGTTTCTGCATTTTGAGAGTGTGGTCATCTTAATTGGTTGGAGACGGCGTACCGTGTGTTAATTAATGGAAAATGAGGTCAAGTAGGTCAGCCGCCATCACTCGGTGGCCCCGGGAACGTGGCCCTGGAAGCTCTGGGGCTCATTACGGGGCACAGCTGGCGCTCTCACGTACGCAGCCTTCCCTGGCGTACATACGGCGTGTCTCCTGCTCGCAGTGTTATCGCTCTGTCACACTGTTCTTCTGAGGCCTCTATCGGGCCACAAGGACTGAGGGATTAGATGCTTTCTAACATGTTTTCTTTTTTTATTTCATATTTATTTTCTCCCGTTATTAGGCCAGCTAATAAATGACTCCTATAATCATGCGATGTAAATGCAATCACAAACAGTACTGGGATTTACGTCCAGTAAGTAATGGAAATGTCCTGGTTAGCACAGTTAGACTGCAAACCAAGCTAATTAATACAGAGGTGTCTGTGCTTTATGAGATTAGTGTGCTTTATTTATTTATTTATTTATTTATTTGTGCACTTGATATGCACATACATTGTTAGTGTGTTACATCGTCCTCTATTTCCTCCACCATCATTTTGCATGAGAACTACATATGTGTTGATCTCACCGTTCATTAATCACTTTGTCGACACCCACACACACTCACAAAAAAACGAAATCAGAGACATGCGCACACACAAGGAGCACTGACGTGCGTGGTGTGCGCCGTCTGGAAAGAAGCGGCTCACTTGGCTGCAGAGTTGCAAATGGGATGCTCTCATCAGTCTTCCCAGCAGGACGTCTGACTGTCACGCTGTTTCCATCATGGCCAAGTAGGGGCGGCGGCTAGTCCCTGCCATCCTGGGTGTGAGACCTCGGAGGAGGCGAGATGGAAATGTGTGTGTGAGCGATGTACTGACTTTTTCACTCCCGATACTGTTGGGAAAGTGCTGCACATTAAGTTGGTTATTCGATACTGAGCACTGGTTTGACCTCTGTTAATACAGAGTGAAATAAGTGGCATTTCTTCCCATTTATTGTCCTTTTATGCCACCCTTACTTTACTCTATATCCCCCAAATTTATAACAAATTTCCCCCGAGGATCAATAAAGTATTTCTGATTCTGATCATTGAGTAAACTGACTAAGTCACATATTTTATGGATATTTCACATTATATTTGATGCATAGCAATAACAGTAGAGAACAACTCATTAACTGTACAACAGTGAACACTATAACTGCAGGAAATTTGTGTAAAAAGAGAGATTTGAATGAATTCTGAGCATTTTTAGATTATTTCCTGTGAAAATTTCATCACAGATTACTTTTTCTGATATTTTTAGGAACTTTTTATACAACCATAAATACTTAATAGGCTGTTTCTTTGCATTGACAAATTTTGTGTTTTCTTCTCCCTGATACTAGTTCTATTAGCAGTACACAGTGTGCACATTTCTAATGCAGGATGTCAGAGAGTGAAGGCTCCATCAGTATAGACTGTGTTCAGGTCTAGATATTAAATATATACACTTGAAAAATATCAATTTCATTTAGTTTTCTTCACTACTAAGTGTATAAGTTCTCTTAAATTCTGAATTCAGTTCAAACTCAAGAGGTTCCCCAGGTTGGTAGTTAGATGTGAGTCAGACAGCTGCTTCGTATAAAGGCGACAGAAGCTTCTTCGATGCTTTGCAATCAGGGCGTCCTCCATATCCGTAGTTAATGACGTAACATCACTACCTTCGTTTAAAGACAGGTCAATAGGGCATGCAATAGGTTGGGCTGATAGTGGAGCGCCCTTTGCTGGATCACAAGGCAAACTACTTCAAACACATATCGACTGTAACTTAGTATTACTCGTACTATTCGTTTGAATGCAAAATACAATTACACCGCTAGATGGGAGAAATTCCTTTAAATGTCCCTTTAAATCTGTATTGGCCCATTTCCTAGTAGGTGCAGCACTAATGTGGATTCAGTAAGCAGATTTGTGCTGTCAACCCAACTCAATACATACAGTATATTATACATGGTAATACTTATGTAGCTTTTCACATTAAAAGCAGTCTTTATAGTGCTAATGTCCTGCAGGTGGAACAGCGGGCAGTAAAAAATTAATTTAATTCCTTTGAAAAAACATGTTATAATGTCTAATATGTGCAAAAAAAACCCTCATACTGTGTGTTTGCCCATCAGACCTGGTGGCTGCAGAACACAAAGGATACGCAGTGATTTACTCAGGTGTCATGACTGAAGAGGCATTAAAGAGATTTTCCTTTTGAGAGATCCGGCATTCTTTTGATTCATGCACTCTGCAAATCACCTGCACTTTATTTCAACGATTCAACTTCTTATTTATTGATTTGTTCAGTTGGATGCTTGTAACTTCCTCCACTGGCGTAGGTCTATTAACCGGTCTCGCCTGACAGATTTGTGTATGTATTGCTGTTAGCAGTAATGGGTGTTTTATGTCCCTTTTTTGTAAACGTGTACCTGGGTGTTCAGGGGGTTCTGAGCTGCTGCTGGTTCGTTTCGGCCTGTAAATATCCCGTATCGGAGCGTCCCTAAAATGCGGCGTGGTGAGGGGTGTGTGTTACAGGGAGCAGATAGGGCAACTGGTTCGGGAGATTTTAATATGCAGATGGTTTCAGAGATAGAGAGACGGGGGCGGTGAAATTGCGCAGGAGTAGAAATTTATCAGGTCAGCATGCAAGAAAGGGACACAGAGTGAGATCGGTGTGATCAGGATATTGCGTGTTTGAGATGTGTGTTGCCCTTCGCCCGCGTTTGATTGCGAGCGTTTGAGACACTTTTATGAATCTGGCACATCGGACACCGTCTCCCATCGTTCCATCACTTCAAGTGTGTGTGTGTGTGTCATTCCCGAGCACATCACTCCTCTCTCACACACTCCATAAATCCTCAGCAGATATATGGCGGCGTCAGCCTCGCCGCAGAGCGTCCATCGTAACTTACTGTAAATCTGGAGGAGGACTGTCCACATCCTTTGTCTCAGATCGGTCCTTTAGTCTTCAGGTCTCGGTAGACTAGAGAGAGACTCGAGAGGTGGGCTGACTCCTTCATAGTGCAGCAGTAAATCTGACAGCGGCGTTGTTGCAGATCAGAGTTTTGTCCTCAGCTTCAATAGGTTATAATTGGCTGGGGAAGGAGGGGCTCTGATTTACAGGTTGACTCGAGCTTGAAAATGTGAACCCATCCTGAGGTCACCGGGAGACACATCGTTTTGAGAGTTTGAATCCGACTCCTGGAACTGCTGAAGTCCTTGTAGTGTTGGTCTTAAACAGGTTTTACTCAAACAGTGATGTAGACTTTGTTCCTGTCTGCAGTCCGTTGATCAGACGCGTGTCCTGTCAAACCCCTCACTTCACCCAGCCCTTAAAATAAGCATTAAAGCTCGGGATACACCACATGGAGTCTTCTTCAGCTGATAACCAATAATGACCTGCTTTATTATGGCTGATGGTTTGTTACACAGAACCATCCTGGACAACATCAATGGAAACTGTTTGGGAAAGGGTAAAGCAATGATGGGAGGATAAAGCAAACGACTCGGACAGCACTTCTTCAGCGTGTGTTCTGATTATATTACCATAGGTTTACACAACGCATTAACAGGGTTTTTCTTATCAGATACGCCGCACTTCATTATTAATTGATTTGTTGATCATTTTCTCAATTAAAAGATTAGTTGTTCCCTGAAGCCCAAGGTGACGTCCTCAAATGTCTTGTTTTGTCCAGAATCCAAAGATGTTCAGTTTTCTGTCGTAGAGGACGAAAGACAGCAGAAAATATTCACACTGGAGAAGCTGAAATCAGAGAATTTGGACCTTTTTTTTGTTAAAAAAAGATTAACTGATCAGAAACAACTAATGTATGCAGCTCCAGTTGATACCAGCTGTAAGTTTGGTCTTAATATAAATGAATTTTGGTGTCAGAGTTCTTTTGATTCTGCCACATTTTATTTTACGTTTGATATGAAAATTATTTTACAAAAGGCAAAATCTGCTTTTGTTGCTCCTGACAGCCAATATTTCTAGGTTACATGCTCACAAATCCCAGCATTCATCTGTAGAATTTCACTTTTAGGCAAACAAGAGACAGAAATATTTGCTTAAAACCCGAACCAGTCAAACTGTTTCAGGGTAAGCAGCTTTTGAAGGCAGTTACAGCAGTAGGGAACTGTGGGAGAAGGTATTGAAAGGGTTAGGGTTTTATGTTTCTTTTGAATTGTTACATAAATATCAAATATATTTCCGTTCATCACAATTATTCTTTGTTATTTTATCACGTCATGAAACGTGCTCTCCCTGCATCAGTCTGGTGAGGGGAGTCTTTGCTTCCAGTTTTATTATAAAGCATAAAAACCAGGATGTTTCTATGGTGACTCAGCATGAAAATAATGCTCTCAGCCTCAGGATTTCTTACATTCCTCCATTAGAGCATTAAAGAGGCACTTTCTGGAGAAGAATACAAATGAGAATTTAGAGAAGCCTGTAGTTAATGTGGAGCAGTAGCCTGATGTAATGTCACTGTGTCGGTGGCCGCAGTGATAAATCTGAAGGCACAGTTGATGTCTCAATATTGCTCTCTGCAGCCGTGATTAACGGCGGATGATGGCTGCTGTCAGTTTACAGAATTATGTGTTACCCTTCTCTGTGAATGGGTTTTGATTGATTGCGTATGTATTGTGTGTGCGTCCATCTTCAGGCTGCTCTCCATCGACACCGAGTTCCAAACGCTGAGACTGAAGGCGGAGGACTCCTCTGGAAGGCAGCACGTCCTTACTGTTAAACTCAAGTCTAAGGTAAGACGCACTCCCTCTCTCTCACTCAGTTCACTGTGAGAGGATCGTTTTCACACTGGAAATTATTCATCATCAGATGGAATAGCTCGACCTACAGCCCATCCAAATCCAAACAGGCCGACTTCACCGAACGCGTACGGGGCGTTCAATTTGCTGATAGCAAATCAGTGATTTACATCTGCGCCCCTAAATCTAGGTCAAACTGGAGAGGGTGTGGAGAGACATGATAACCCGCTGTGACTGAGATGTAGCACAGATAAAACATCTCCACACAGACCTCTGCATGATGGAGCACAGAGAAAACCAATACACCCACACTCATCTGCATAGCTGCTGCCTCCTGTACCTGCTGTAGGTAAAAGGTGAATGTAGGCTGCTGAAAAAGCTAAATCTGCTCCAAATTGCCAGATAAGAGGTGAGTGTTTAATGGTCAATGGTTTGGGCTGATTTTAGTGCTGAATTGTAGATTAGAGTGTGTACAACTTTTTCCATTCTCCGTCTCCAATCTGATCATTTTGAATGACTCTTAAGATGTCTAAAAGGCTCAAGGCCCCGTTATAAGAACCACTACTCTAAAAGGAGGTTATTGCATTGTGTTAACCTGTAAAAAAATCAGTTATCACAATGTTGTACTCGCCAGAGATCTGAGAACAAAGCGACGTTGCTACAGCAAAGTCTGAGAGTCTGAGTCTGAGAGAGTTTTGCAAAATATAAAACCATCATTGATAAGTTGGAGTTTCAGGTAAAGTTGTCAAAAGTATGGCTACTCTTTTACTGCCAGGTGTTTAGAACAAGACGATCTCTGTTACTTATGTAAAGCAGATCTACAATCAGAACAACGCCATCTGCATTGATTAACTAGTGGACAATCTGGCAACATCTTTACAAATGACACTTCCCCTTATAGTGTATTTGGCAGCCAACAGATCCCTATTTTGAACCCAGAAATGTTAGAAATGTACAGTATGGGCCTCCATAACCTCAAAATGAATCAAAATCAGCCCAGGGGAGTTGAAATATGGCTTCTTCTGTGTCCTCAATAACCCTATATTGTTCATATAGATGATTATTTATGCTAATTGCAAGTTAGCATCTGTCAGTTTCAATTAACTTGGAGTTTAAAATGTTACTTTTAGTGATGGAAATGATGACCAAAGCTAAAAAATGAAACCAAAAAATTTATTTCAGGGTCTATAATGATGTACAGTATATTTCCTGACTTCATAAATCTGAGAAAACTTCTTATTACAAGATCAAATCTTGCATGTTCATGTTTTCCCAGTGTGACAGGAAACTGGAGGTTTAGTGGTTGTAAAATGTGAGAACATTTGCAGTGAATTGTGGGTAAAGTGTAGGAGCTGGCAGGGCTGTAAGCATCTCACAGCGGGGTGGCGTATTGGAGGCACGGTGAGGGAGTGGCACGGTGAGGTGGTGCTTACCTAAGCCCAGATGACATCCACCGGGGACAGAGGAGGGTGGTGGGACCCCACTCTGCGCCCACCTGCCCACCTGGCCCTCCTCGCCCCTCTTTGGCACCGGGTAAAAATAGCTCCCCGCGTTCCAGCTGCTTCCGCCAGATCCAGCGCCAGGTCATCCCTCACCAGGCACAGTTAGGGAGGAGGCAGCACTGGCACGGACACACGGAGGCTTGGATGGCAGGCGGGAGTGAGGGAGGGAGGAAGGGAGAGCGTGGGGAAAAGGACGGAAAGTAGTTTGATGTTGAAGGTGAACAGAGAGAGGAAATGTGAAAACCACAAACTACTGTGGATCACCGAAACTCGGGGTCACAAAGGTCGACAGAGAAAGACGCATCTTCACATTTCGTATATTATGAGAGGAAATCAAGACTGTGGTACAATTAGCTTTTTACATTTAAATAAAGTCTTAACACTTTAAGAGAACTCAGTATGTTTATGTGTTTTTTCCTTTTTTGTTTACTGATTTTTTTCTGTATTATTTAAATACATGGAAATATATATCCCTGTGAATTTACATATCTAATGTAAAATAAGGTGAAAAATCTGTAACTGTAAATTATTAGAAAATGTCCTTTTCTTAACATAAAACGTTAGAATACATTTGCAAATCTATAATCTGTATTAACTGTTTATTAAATAGATTAAACTGTTAATACTGTTGATACATTTCTAAAATTATGTAAATCAATGACAGTAACGGTAAAAAAAAAGCATTTCTGTAATTTTACATGGATTTGTTTGTTAATTGACAGATATCTTGTACAATTATGTTAGTTTTCATCACAAAAACATTGAATAAATGTTTTTTATCAGTGTATAAGCATTGGTAAACTGTCAAAATACAGTTTTTATCAGTGAAAAACAATAATTACTGTAATTTCACACATGACTACAATGATTACAGTCATATAACTTTTAAAATTCAGATTAAAATAAGAAAAATCCAATAATAACAGCACTCTTCTGTCAATTTAAGCCAGATTATTTGCATTATAGCAGTGTTTGCCTGTATTTATAGGTCATTGCATTGTTTTTACAGTGTAAAAATCTATCTAAAAAGAACATTTTCACACGATTTTATGTAAAATTAAAGCTAAAATCTGTATTTTAATTATAGTTCAGTTATTTTACAGTATTTGTTTGATGCCCAGCTGCTGGAATATTACCGTTCTGTACATAACAGTCCTGTCTTTAACACCCACAGCACCCTGCAGAGGCCCCCGAATGCTCAGCTGACCTGCCGATCCCGCTGGTCATAACCTGGACACCACAGGTATGTTCATGTGCACAGATACCAAAACTACTTCTCTGTCTCTGAATTGAATTTCTGTTTAACATTTGATAAAAACAGGTGTTTTTTGTCTCAGCGTTGATAGAAAATATACATTCAAAAACATAAACTAAATAAAAAATTTAAGCTGAAGTATTTTACAAATCAAAACCTGTTTTATTTAATACAAATGAATCAAAAAAAAAAAAACTGATACCACAAGAATTAACATTGACCTCAAAAAAACTTTATTAATGTTTAATTCAATGTTCAAATATTTCAAGTATGAAAATGGTCAGCCAGCTCGCTGCTGTTTTTAATGATTAACCTTCATGTCGTGCAGCTTGTGTCTGTATGCATTCTCACATCATCATTTCAGACGAGGTCCGCTGTGATTAAATCCCTAAAATGGCACTTAAATGTTCAATTAAAAAAAATCACTAATGTCCTCAGGATGTCGCATTTTTTAACTTCTGTTAATAACTTCAGCAATGTACCACTCGTCCATTCAGAGTCCGAAAGCTCCTGAATTTCTCAGTTGTATGTGGAAGATTATGAAAAAACTGCCCTAGAGATGCTGCTGTGGCTCTAATGCAGCCGTAATGCAGTAAGTTAAATGACCTCTGCATCTAAAAACCTCTCAGCAAATAAAAAAAATGAAAGAAGAGTATCACACCGGAGTGGCAGACGGACCCAACGTTCACAACAGCATGAATACAGCTGCTGGTAGTCAGAGCTAACGAAGCTAACAGAGCTAACCAGCCGTGAGCAGCTGCTGTCAGACTCTCTATATCCACACTGCAAACACACAGTCCGCTGGAGCTTGTACAGTCACTAGAAGCACGTTCACGCCGTTTGTAAAAGTTTCTGTAAGTGTTGTAACGTTAGCCAAGCTAGCAGCTCAGAGAGTCTAACGCTCCGGTGTCAGTCTGCAGAGTGGAGATGTTGGTTTTATAGGAGCAATCAGCCAATAGAAACATTCAATCTCTGGTTTCAACCAGTCGAGCACGGTCACTGATTCAGCTTTCAGCAGAGAGAAGTGTAGCATGTATGTGAGTGTAGTTAAGAAAACAGTCTTTGTTCAGGAGCTCAGCAGATGGAGTCTGCCCGTTTCAAAATTCTATTTTGTTAAAGACTTGAAGGACTCAGCTTAAGAGCTGAGGTTCATCCTTGACCTCGGAGACCTCAGCAGTAAAGATGGATGCTATTTCCTTCCTTTTAGAGCAATCTGGTAAATTATGCTTTCCATAATAATGGTCGACCAACCCAAAGAAAAAAATGATATTCTACTGAATTGCTGTATTATTTATGTGCTGACCCTACTTAGAATCACATTGAGTTTCATGATGGCAGACGTTGGCTCTTCCTCTCTCAGGCTGCATAAAGGGACGGTTGTTGAAAGGGAGTTCAGTCGGAGCAAGAGCTTGACAATGCAGTCCGATAAAGATGAGATTTTAGAGGGACGTTATTACCGATATGATCTGGGATGAAACCTTTTCTCAGAAGGCTGCTTTCTTAAACAACTTCAAGTTAAATCATTTAACAATGTGTATGTTACCACCAGTTCTGGTCGACGTTGCTGAGAGCTGCTTCTTCTCTCCCACTCTGTGCTGTTTGCGACGGGATTGTAAATCACAGCGCCCTCTTGTGGATGAGCTGCAGTGACGACAATACATTGCCACAAGCTAATTGTTGTGCATTATAATCCGGATGACCAATACACACAGGACACAGCTTAGAGTGGTTTTAGTCAGAGAATTAAACTGAAAGTGTGAAAGTGTGAAGCTCCTCCCAGTATAAATGACGCACCAGTGACATAACTGTAACCTCGTCCCGTGATTTATCTTCCAATAAACACACAGCTCCTTATCCATTATATGTACTGTATGTTTCACACGCTGCGTTTATAAAAGATCACGGTTATGTTGTGAGAATCTGTCAGATGCTTTTGATATTTCTCAGATTTAATGTTTTGTGACATTTTGATGCCTCAAAACTGTGAGTAACACAAACGCACTTCCTTTATTGCATAATTCACCTGCAGCATGAAGACATTTCCTTTCAGCCCCTCAGATGTAGTCCACGATAATTGGCGTGTTTTGATGTTAAAAAAAACCAGCTGTGCGCTCTTTGTATCTCGTTATTGTTGTTCGCCACGTTGCTTCTTTCACCCACGACTCTCATAAAAACTGCTGCTCCGTATCTGAGCGCCGCATTGGACCTCAAATATATAACAGGAGTGAGTGAGTGAGTGACGGTGTAAGCACAAATCGGGGAGAGGAGAGAATCTGAGCAGAGAGATGCTAATTCTTGTGTGTGTGTCTGTGTGAGTGTGAGTGTGTGTGAGTGTGTGTGGTGTTGAGCTGATACATGGCAGGCGTACAGTGAGGACCAGCTTAGAACAGCGCTACCGTATGGAGCCTGTCTGCCTGCTGGGCCGTTGATGGATCTCTCCTCCGCTGCAACATGAAGTGTGTGTATACGTTTGTGTATGTGCTTGCATCTGTGCCAAGTGTGTGTTTTGTGTTGTTTGTGTGTGTGTGTGTGTGTGTGTGTGTGGCGGGGGGAAGGGCCTGTCTGTCGGCAGTCCTGACATGTTCATTTGAATGAGTAATTATTGCCTGCTCTGTTGCAGGGCCAAGACATGCCACTCTGTGCATTTGTGTGGAACAAGAATGGGAAGAGAAATAAAACCTCTCTGTCTGTGTGTGTGTGTGTGTGTGTGTGTGTGTGTGTGTGTGTGTGTGTGTGTGTGTGTGTGTGCTTGCAGAATACACAAAGGTGATTTTTAACAACCAAAACCTGCATGAATTAAGACGATCAGAAATTCAGTGCGAATAAAAATGTGAAAGTGAGTGTGGACAGTTGCAGCAGCTGTTTTTAAGGACTAACGTAGCATATTTTTTATAACTTTATTAAGAAAACATACATTGAATGAATCAGTGGATTCCAACTTGGGGGTTGGGACCCCCACTAGGGGTCGCCAAAGCTTCATTGGGGGTCGTGAGGCCTTCTTGGTTTAAAGATGTTTAAAAAAACATTAAAATATACACAGTAGGCCGATTTTATAAAACACTGAAATCGTCAAAAAGACGTTTATCAAGTCTGTATGATTTTAAAACTGTTAAAAAAAAATAAAACATTAATAAATAAATACAGACCGAGAATTGTATAAAAAGTTCCCTAAATAGGAAATATCTGCTCAGGAGTTCACTGTTTAGGGTTCATTGTACAGTTTTAAATATAATATGAAATATCCATAAAATATGTCACTGAGTTGGTTTACCGACTGATAGAAAAAGGGTCCCTTAAGTAAAAAGGTTGGTTTGCTCTTTATTGTATACTTCATATAATGAAATATTTGTAGGGGTGTAAATCTCTCTTTTTTAAGAAAATTTAAAACGTATCCAAAAACCCTGGGTTAAAAATTAATTAAGGAAAATTTAAAAAAAAAAAAAAAAAAAAAAGTAACATTTTTTAATGTGTATTTATAATATTGCTTGTATAAAAGTGACATTGTTTACCTTTAAATAAATACATTGTAAAAAAAGGAAAGGTTTTTTTAGGAAAAAACAAAAAAAATTTTTGTGTTTTTTTAGCTTTGTGTTTAGTACTTATTACACAGACTTCCTTCCTCGCCTTGGGGGCACAGGTGTCACCTGGAAAGTGTTTTATATCCTGCATGTTGTTGCTCGTGCTAGCTGTGTTGAATCCACAGACTCCTCCTCGCCTGCACAGATTTCACCGTGCCGTGTTCAGATCTGTCGCGCTACCAGCAGATCTTACAAATGGACAGACTTTAGTCCAACTTTCCTTCTTATAGAATCCAAATGTCTTCTGGACTTTAGATTTCAGATCTGACGATGCACTGTACATCCTGTCAGTGTTGTTGGCGAGCCACGCAGCGCTAACATTAGTCTCGTCGCTCTTAAAACACATAGATAGATGAGACAACCATGTTTCCCATCATAAAACGGCAGATTAAGTGAAACATGCATAGGATAAAAGTCTGTTGAGATTTTACAACAATGAACAAATAATTCATCTTTTATCAGAAGCTGCTCGGTGAGAAAAAAAGCTTAGAAACAGTAAAGTTTAATAGCGTCCATGTAAAGAGTGAATTCTTTCAGCCCGGCTGCTTTTAAAGAGCTAAATTGAGGTCAGTCAGAGATAGCATAAATAGATAATATCTCAGCTCAGATTCAGTCTCTTTCATGCCTTCTTCCAGCCGTCCGCTCTCACTCATGTTCTCCTCACAGATACAGCAGGAATTCAATTACCAGCTCTTCTTCATTTCTTTTTTTTCTTTCTTTCTTTCTGAACTGGGCCTAGCGTAGTTATCCTGAGCTGTAACCGTAATCATGCCACTGGCATTAATTGGGCTGTAATTGCCGAGGCTCTCAGCACCTGGACGATGCTTAATTGTGTGCACTGTGCTGGCACAATGACCCATAATTTTTGGTTCATTTTTTCCTCTAATTTTTTCCCTCTCATTCCATCTGTATTGCTCTCCGACACCTCTATCAGCCTCCCTTTCTCTTCTCTACTGTACGTGTGTGTGTATGTGTGTGTCTGTGCCTTTTAAGTTGTTACAGTTTAGTTTTTACCAACTGGTCAATTGCTGTCTGCACTCTCAGTTCACTCCAGTTGCCTCAAATGAGATGAAACACTCAGATTTACAGCGTCTCAGTGTGATATTTCCATCTCATCATAAACTAATAATAATAATAATGTTTCCATGCTGGGAGCAACTGCGACCCTGTCGTCACACATCGGTTTGTGGAGAACTGTTCTTAAGCCTCCAGTTGTGTTCGTCTCCGTGAAAGTTTGTTGGAGCCGAAGGAGGTAACGTACTGCGAGTTGAACTGCTCTCATTGGATGCTCAGTAAAAGCAGGAAACAATCGCAGCTCACCTGGTCACACACAATCTTTTATTCCAGATAAACAGTAAAATATGTTTGTGAACAGATTTGAGGAGAGAAATAGTCAACGCAGTAACAGAATCTGGATCCATATCTGATCAGAACTGCCTAGTTTGACAGTTTGATCTGAGTTTGGTTTGTCAATCACAAGGTAGCCCCGCCCTAAAGCATACCCTGCTTTATGGTCTGTTTTACTCTAAATGGGACCATCAGTTACTAAATGAACATCATGCTGTATGGAAGAAGACTGAAACTAGAGACTGAGACCAGAACATCACCAGGAAACTGTTATCTGAGCTCATAAATCAACTGAGAAGTCGGCTCATTTCTCCATAAGACTGAATGGTATCAGTTTATAGTGCAGCCAGTGAAGCTCCTTTTAAACTTCGGGATGAATTGAGAACTGGTATCTGTGTGCTATTAAAGTACTGTAATCTGTACAAGGAGAGAAAACTTCAACTATTTACCAATTATTATAAATCAGATTGACTTTCTGTCCGTCAATGAGTCGACTTACTGTTTCAGCTGTACCTCACTGTGAGTTCACTGTATGTAAATCCAGATTCCTTCAGTATTTCACTTCTCTCTGCCTCCTAATCTCACATTATAATAAAGTTTAAAGTTTGGCTCAAATTTGAACCAATATTTTGTAAAACATACCTATTTATTTTGAGCAGGGGAAAACACCGTACCGTACTGTAGTGCACTGTAATGCTAAGCTAACAACATCGTGTTCATTAACCATTTATACACACCTTTTTTTTATATCTCATTTCGTAGAGCACTCTGGACCAGCTCCACAGCCAGTTCCTGCTGCTGCTGGAGTCCCTGACAGAGTTCTGGGACGTCCTGGACGAGATCGACAGCAAGACCTGGATTCTGGAGCCGGAAAAACCCAGCCGCTCCGACACCACGAGGCGTATCGCCATCGGTACCGTACACACGAAGGTCCGGCGGTTCATACGTAATCAGCCCGTACGGTAACACAGCTAACTTCAGTCCTGTCTGTGTGTGCAGGGAACAACGTGTCCATCAAAGTGCAGGTGGATCCCAGACACCCCAAGATGCTGCCAGAGTGCTGCCTGCTGGGAGCCGAGCACGGTGGGTAGAACCCCAGAGACACAGCAGGAAGTGGATCCGCACTAATGCACACCTGAAGCTCACTCTGTATTCTCTCTCCTCGGTCCGTCGACTGAGACTCTTAACTCAACTAATGGTTAAGTCGACTATTAGGGAACAGCCTTAAAAATAAATGAAATGCTAATTGCTTTATTAACCTAGCATGTGACACAGTAGAATTTAGTCTTTCTGATTTCCAGAAGTCTAACACTAGAATTTTTAAAATGTGGCCCAATTTCTGTCTTAATTAACACTGAAAATTACATTATTATGTATATTATTGATTTCATTCATTAAGGTTTTTTTTTTATGATAATACTAAGAAACAAATATTTTAAGGTACAGTGTGCAGGATTTATTGGCACGTAGCGGTGATTGAACAAATGCCCCTATAGAGAGCCAGTGTTTGTCCTTATTGTAAAGTAACAAACATAATGACTCGTACATTCAGGTGATTAAAACATACCTATGAATATTATATTCTATTTCTGACAATAGATCCTCCTCAGTGTTACACACTGGACCTTTCAGTCTCAGCAACAAGCAGCACAAGTCTCGAGGCTGGAACGTTTCCCAGTGCACAGACTGCTGTTTCTCTTTTTTAAAGGAGAAAAGTGAGAAGCAGCAAATTTGAGCAGCTCCAACATGCAGATGTTTGTCAGGAATCCATCAATATAACAGACAAATGAACCAGTGAATGGTTTCCTCACTGACTCTTCATGAGGTTGGTGTCACTGCAGTCAGCTGAGGATCAGCGCAGGCAATAAAGTACAAATCCCGCCTGCGCCCGCCATTATTCTGATCAGACCAGCGAGGAGCCATCAGGCGCGGATGAATCTCCACATCTCGACTTCAGCCTGTGTTGACTGTTGTCTGTCGCCGTGTCAGAGGACTCGCTTCCAGAATGGCACGTTTTCATTCTCACCACGCCAACGCCCGGGGGCCAGCCGACGAGCCTCAGGCTTCGGCTTTCTATTTAAGTTCCTATCAATTGTCGGCCATTGTTTCTGTAAACCCAAGGTCATGCGACTCCTAGCCTGTTGCCTAGCAATGCAACTCAAAAGATATTAAACACACGCACACTTCAGCCGCCCAGACGGGGGGCGGGCGGCAACCCTCAAATACGAGGGGTCGCACAGAAATATTGCTTTTTGCATGTAGGAATAACAAATAGTGAGAGTGATGAGCGCTGCACGGAGACAAAGCTCCCCTGTGGAACAGAGGAAGCAATGATGGCTCATATCTGACAGCGCTGCCGCCGCCGTCTGCAGCAGGCCGGGCTGTTGTCAAATAACAGGCGGCGTTTGAGGGTATGCAGAGTGTGTTTTTAAGACAGTCTAATTTCTGAGGGCTTATGTACAATAACAGTGGATGTGCAGCTGCCTGAATGTGACTTTTATTAGTAGTTTATGTCTCTTGTTGTTGCAGTGGTGACTCCGCTGAGGAATAAACTGAACGCCAACATGCAGCTGTGGTAAGATTCTCTGCTTCAGAAAGGCTTTCACTGGGTGGTGAGCCAACAGAAGCATTTATTGATGATGATATCCGTATTATTATTTCCCAGTTAATAGGTTAGAACATTTTATTTGTACCCACAGGTAGATTTGGTTCACGGTAAAAGACATTCCTCCGTACAAAAATGTAAAAACAACAACCATCTCAGAGCAGTTTCTATCAGTGAGTAAACTGACGACCCTGCGGGGTTCCCACAGTCCTGGACAACCTGGAGATGTAGAGACCAGTTTTCCAAAAATCCTGGAAATAATCTAAGTTTTCCTGGAGACTTTCAGTGTGTTTCTTCTCGTTGTTCGATTAGCTCTTTGGTCAGGACGCCCACCAGGGGTCGCCAAAGATTCACAGGGGGTTGCAAGGCCTTCTTGATTTTAAGGGGAGTAACAAAACGTTAAAAATATACACAGTAGGCCGAAATCTCAACATTGTGTTCATTTCTCTAATGAAAAATAAATGTTTAGATTATTAGGATCTAAACTGTGAAGAGAGTATATTCACAGAGCTTCAGTCTCTGATCAACAGCCTCAATCTGCATCAAAGAACAATGAGAAGAAAAGACTGAATCTGTCAGAAAAGAAGAATATTAAGTCTGTATGATTGTTAAAAAACAGAAAACAGACAGAATTATATTAAAGGTTCCTTAAAAATATTGTACTGTTATTCTTACGCATTCAATATAATATGAAATATCCATAAAATCACTTATTCAGTTTACTCCATAATGGAATAATTATCCTGTGAGATTTCTATTTTATATCTAAAATAACAATCCAAACTTTAAATGTCAAATTAATTAAAATTTCTTTATGGAAATAAGTTAATTCTTACTCCCCTTTAAATCAAGAAGGCCATGTGACCCCCTGGGCTTTGGCAACATGATACAAACATGATAAAGATAAAAGTGCTCCAGGCTCTAAGAATCAGACTTAGGAACATAAAGTCAATATTTTGATGAAGAATCCTTTTTTCTGTCACATTGGCGGAAATGGGCTTCCATAGTTTCCAGTGGTGGCTAATAATAATAATAATAATAATAATAATAATAATAATAATAATGATGATGATGATGATGATGATAATGATGATAATAATAATAATAGTAATGATGATGATAATGATGATAATGATAATGTTACCGGCAGATATCCAAATTAAGGTATCTGATTGGAACTGAAAAGGGTAGATTTCTATAAAAACAAAGGTGAATCATTGATCAGCCTGTGAAGGTAATCTGATCATTTACTTTGCTGTTCAGGTCTAATGCAGTAAGGTCAGGATCAGCTCGTTGCTGGTTTTGGTCTTTCTGTGGTTTCTGATGAGTCTGATTGTCACTCAGGAAGAAAACCCCACACAATTACGCTTCATTTTAACATAAAGTACAGATTTAAAATTTCACCACAGGTTTTAACATCATCCTCCCTGCAGGAGACTCGCCGTCTCCCTCCACCCGTTCAGTCTGAAGCAGCAGAAAGACTATTTTTTTTTAATTTTTTTTTTTTTTATATATACGAATGGTGAAAGTCTCCTAATCATCCCCCAGTGTCTTTGCAGGCTCATTTGCATGTGGTTAATTAGTGTGTGAAGGAGCTGTCTGTGGTCTGCTGGCAGGAACCCGGACTCCAGCGTCTTGCACAACCTCCGGGATGTTTTGGAGATCGAATTCCCGTCACCTGCCACCCACGAAAAATCTGTATGTCACACAGTTGCCCCCTTTTCCATTTCAAACATGTCTGTTCCCATCACCATTACCTCAAGGACTGTGTGTGTGTGTGTGTGTTTACATGTATGCACTCCTGTTTGTGTGTCTGTTTGAGCTTCAAGTTATAAGGGGGCGGACGTACGCCATCGCCTATTTTTCCATATTCCTCTCTCTCTCTCTGTGTGTTGTTTTCCATGAGGTGGGCACAAACTCTCTTTAATTGGGTTGTTTACAGAAAAGATCATTAGAATAACAAAGATGGCAGAATTCTCAGCACCATCAAATCGCTTTAATCACGCAAAAAAACCCATTTATCTCCCTTTTTTTTTAAACACTCGTTCTTTCCCCTCCTCTCTCCACGGATGGGTTAAAAGGGCGGCGTGTTTATCCGCTGTCGCCGCGGTGATTAATGCCTCGCCTTCATTAACATTCAGAGGAGTGCAAAAAAGTTGAGTTGACCAGATGTTGATTTTTTTTTTTTTTTTTTACCTGCCATCGTCTCTTAATGGATCGCCCCGGAAAAACAGGAGCTTCTCATTACAGCGAAATGCAAACGAGAGGAGGAGAGAGAGAGAGAGAGAGAGAGAGGGGGGGGGGGGGGGGGGGGGGAGAGAGAGAGAGAGAGCGAGAGAGAGAGAGAGAGAGAGAGAGAGAGAGAGAGAGAGGTTGTTTAACACTAAGTGGTTACAGAAGCTCGGCCCAAATCTTAAGCTTTATTTGTGTGTGTGTGTGTGCGTGTGCAGAGTTTCAGCGTGGAGTGTGGGATCTGTTACTCCTACCGTCTTGAAGCTGCGATCCCTGATCAGGTGTGTAACGACCCTCGCTGTGGACAACCCTTCCACCAGGCCTGTCTGTATGAGGTATGAACACACACACACACACACACAGAGAGAGAGAGAGAGAGAGAGAGAGAGAGAGATCCTCTTCTTCATCAGGAGGCGGCAATAACTCAAAGTTATGACGGTGAACAGACCGAGGGGTCGTTGTTATTAGGGCCCGAGCACTGACCAGTGAAAGGCCCTATTGTAATTGTAGGAATTCTTATTTTTCTGCCCCTTCGACCTCATGTTTGGCGGTTGCAACATGCTTGAGAACTCGATGTATGAAATTGTCCCGCGTGCATGGGCGGCGCCAAGTGGCTAAGCCCCCCCCAAATCAGCCCTCAAGATGCGTAAGGTCGACACGTACGAAAATCGGTACGCATGTGTATCGTGATTAAAAAAAGCAGGAAAGCCTCTTGGACCCATACCTCAAATTTAATAGGAAGTCAACCATTTTGGATTTAGCTGCCATTACTGGCGATTTGCACACGTTGTATTTGAACAAACTCCTCCTAGGGAATTTATCGGATCGACTCCACACTTGGACACAGCCATCTAAACACATTCACCATTAAAAGTTGTGCTATTTACGTTATTCCGTCGAACAGCGTGCAGGTGGCGTGGCGTCCCGTGGCGTGCAGTTTCCATCCTTCGCCATAAAAAAGGGGGTTTTCAAAACATTTAAGAAAAAAAAAAAACTGAGGAAACTTCACACGTTCGTAGAGTCCGCCCTGAACACTCTTGTGATAATATTCAGTAATAGGAGAGCTAATGGCAAGGTTTGATTTACGTCATAATCTTCATGCGTACATGATCGCGGCCTGACAGCACGGACGGCCCGACACAACACGTTGGCAGCGAGGTCCCCTTAATGCTGCTTCACACGTTTTTTTGAACCCATAAAACCATAAAAGATGGACGTCTCCACCTGAACAAACATCAGTGAGATAAGAACGACCTAAAACCATCTTCGACTTTTTTAGTTCGTCCCATTTGCTAACTTGGAGGCAGCAGGCTTTATAAGCTCTACTGACATGTATTTATGTAGACATGTTGGAAAGAGTCTGCTTGGAACAATAACCGTCCTGGAAAACCTGGAAATTTAGAGACTAGTTTTCCAGTCTTGGAAACATCTGGAAATTGATTAAAATGACTAAATATCCTGGAAATAATATCTGTTGTCCTGGAAACTACTACAACTACTTCAAACTCTACTTAAATCCTCCACACTGAACCTTTAATTAGACAAACTGCTGACGAGGGTTACAATATAACATCATGACGGATTGATTGATCTGGTGTTAATTTTCTTAATAATTGGTTCATAAAATGTAAATAATACTGAAACTGTCAGAGTTAATGTTAAAAGTGCTGCTTTTGTTGAATTACAGGACAAAACTCAATATATTTAAATTCTTCCTCGTCAGAAATCAGTGTTTCCTCTTCAGGGTTCCCGCTCTTTTCAAGAAATCCTTTTCCGGGAGGTTTTCTGTCAATTGAAGTTTATGTTTTCTGGATATTAATCAGCGGTCTGAAGGACTGTTGACAGATTTCTGTAGTTCGCAAACATCTTCTCATTTTGCTAGAACTAGATTTGTTTTATTGGATCAATACTCCATATTGGCTGATATCCTGGATTTGGATCCCTATTCCAAATCCATATCACATAGTTATGGAGGCTGATTTCTGCCAATGTGAGGGAAAAAGAAAAGATTCTCAATGTTTTGACTTCATATCACAAAGTCATTATTTTAAGAGATTTATTTGTATTCTTTCCGTCACATTGGCAGTAATAGGCTTCCATACATTGTACGTTGTCACAATCAGCAGCTTTACTGTATTATTGTTTGTAAGAAAACTCACTGAATGATCCACAACCCCGCAATGATTGTGCAAAATATTTATTTGGTGTGTTTGAGTAAAATAATACAGCAACATGACTCATCTGAATGCAGACAGTGAATTTCATTCATTAACAGATAAAAATGAATCAGCTCAAAGACAGAAACGTGTTGCTGCTGTAAAGTTGAAGTGATGTTTCAGATGTTTTCAGTGCTGATGGACTGTTTAAACGCACATTAATGTTCCACCATTATTCCAAATATGACAATATTCATATATTGTCATATTTGCCCCGTGCTGGTAGTGTTTAAACTCCCTCTGTCCTGGTACAGTCAGCTAATAGATGCTAACTAGTTAATAGCAGCTAGTACAGTTAAAATATGGTTACAGGAGAAAAGGTTGATGATGTTTTTGTGTTTTTCTGCGGCCGTCAGTCACTGAGGAGTCGCACTGCTCACTGGGGGGAAGCCCTAGTAGGAATATTGTCTTTTTTTGGAATAAGGGCAAAAACAGGAATATTGTGTGCATGTAAACGTAGTTTGATGACACACACAGAGGAAACAAGCTCCCTCTGCCTCTCTATACCCTCCGTGTCCACACACACACACACACACACATCTCCTTTTAAAGCCAGATTAGAAGAAGCGGCAGGAGGAAGCTGAACAGTTCCACATAAAAGCTCCTGAATGTAGCTCTGAAGTGTGCGTCGGATCCAAGCTATTCATTTGAGTCTCCCCCTTCCTCCCTCCAGTGGCTGCGGGCGCTCCCCTCCAGCAGGCAGAGCTTCAGCATTGTGTTTGGAGAGTGTCCTTACTGCAGCAAGGTACGTGTGCACCTCGCACTGACTGACCGCCGCCAATAAAGCAACTGTAATAATCCATTCTCCTTCTGTTCCAGCCCATCACGGTGAAAATGGCGGCCCAGAAGTCCTGAGAAGTGGCTCCGCCTCCAAATCAGGGAACAAACAGACTGGTTTTTATGTTTTCCTCAGTGATTTAAATTGGCTCCAAAAGCGGTGCCCAAGACGAAGAAGACGCCCGCGCAGACGAACCAGCTCAACAGTCCGTTCTTCTGCGTGGGGCCAGCTTCCTGTTCTGGACTCCGCCCACTGGAGCTGCTCTCGTACGACTGGCGGCGACTGTAGAGGAGCGGCCTCTCATCCCATCTTCCCCTGAACTCCGGGTGCACTTGGTCGCAGTCTGGTTTTCTCCTCTGCGGGCGGACTTCCTGTCTCTCTGAGGTCACCGTGAAGTTGTTTGACTTCCTGGCGTTCCTCGTGGGTTCACCTTTCTGTTGAAGAGGGCGATTCACGTGCTGGCTCTTTTATGTGAATAAACTGAATATTGTGAGAGATGACTGTGTATTTCTTTACAACAACAGGAAGAGAGAAGGTTTGAAAACATCTTTATAAAGATCTACTGACAATAAATATTTGTGTTTGTTCTATAGCGCCATTAATGCACACGACATGACGTCATACAGTCATGTGGCCGCTTTAGTATCTTGTCCTCACACCTGTTTGGACGGAGCTCTGGGGCCTATTGGAGGGCCTCTCAGGTAGCATGCAGGAATAGGTCTGGGTCTGGCCTCATCCTCATCATCCTCATCCTCCTCCTCCTCCTCCTCTTCACTGTCATCTTCTTCATACTGGAAACAGAAAGCAGACAGTTTTTAATGTGTTTTGGGGAAAGTACTGATCGTACTGTGACTACGAACCCTCACGTCTCTTCATATCCTTCGTACTCTTTCTGCCAGTCTAGACTGTTAAAGTATTAAAAAGTTACATTCAACCTGCAGAAACCCTGTTAGAGTTGTTCCAGTTGTGTACCTGAGGTTTAGCGAGGGGGGGTCCTCTTATGTAGTGAGCTGGCACTGGTTTAGACTTCATGCTCTCCTCTTCCTCTTCCTCTGCGGCCGCAGCCGAGGCTTTGGAGGACCCTCTGGCTGCTTTCTGTTGAGACGACGGTTGGAGAATTAGAGCCAATTTCATGTCCTTACTGCTCCTGTAACCGCCGCTCGCATTAAGCTGTACAGTAACTTCAGTGACAAGCAGGTTTAAACTGTTTGACTAGTTTCTCTTAAATAAAATGTCCTCTCTCTACATAACTATAATCGGAACACTAGTGGTGAGCGATTCGGTGAGCGTGCCCGCTGAATGGCCTTTATCTCGGCTGACCTTCACTCTCCTCACTGCACCGCCGCTAAATGGCCACTTCTCTTTATCAAACTGGCCAGCACTTTAGCTGGAAATTAAACGACACAAGGAGAGGAGAGGAAATCAGGAGCATAATTGGAGACACCTCGCGCTCTGGAAAGCGCGTGTCATCAACTTCTTCAAATTGGGCCGTTGAGAGGGCGCTCGCCGGGCCCGAGGGGTCAAGAAGTGATTCTGGTGAGTTTGAGGAGAATCGTGGTCCTCCTCCAGCGTTCGACCTGCCCGCCCCTGGTTGACATACTCATTGTGGGGTGGCGGAGGGTTGGTTGGGGGGGGTCAGGGGCAGGTTAACCCTCCCCCTTCAATGCTGTCACGTTTCTCCACTCGGGGGTTAAGAGACTCGACAGAGGAAGCAGGAATCTGTTGAATGTTCCCTGAATTCTAAATCAACAGTTCAAAGTGAGTGTTGAGACTTTCTGCAGTACATACACATTACCATTACACCAGGGGTGGGGGGCACCTACTGTCAATGCACTGAAATAAATCCAATGAAAACTATTCTGAATATCTAGAAACACTGAGTGAGTCCTTTGGTGCCGTACAGCCAAAATCCACCGGCTGTGTTCCACTGGCAGGAAGTCGGCATACAGAATCCAGTCAGTTTTCAAAATAAAATACCCCGTCAGACTGAATTTGATTTTTAAAAAAAAGTATAAATTAAGAATAAACACAATTAAAACAGAGAAATCATTTAACTACGTCGCCTACTGACCCGTGATAGAAGCACTAACAGAAAGGAAAAATGGACGGATGACGGAGTCAGGTGTTACAAGGGAAATGGAGTTATGGCTTGTAAAAAACTTTAGATTTTGATTTCAAAACACATGAAAGTATGTAATAATGATCTAAATGATTATATTTCTTTGGTAAGAGGCCACGGTATCAGCGTGATCGTGTGTGTGCCGTAATCAGAGTCAACGTTGATAGGATGAAATAATACTGTAGACAGTAACGCCAGCGTAGACGCAAACTGTTATCACACGAAAATAGTGTTTTAAAATGTTGACAGCTGAATGTCTGACACACCTGACCTTGTCATGTTCTCACCTTTTCCCTGGTGGGGGGATCTTGTACCTTGGCAGTTGACGCCCCTGCAGGTCTTTGAGGTACGGAGAAGTCAAGAGTTCCCGTGACAACACCGGTCAGCAGCGCTTTGAGGCGCTGGTAGTCCGGTTTCTCCTGGTAGCCCAGAGTCTTCACATACAGGAGGAACGCAGCCACCTCGTCTGAAACAGGAAGAGAGTGAACGTCAGACAATCTGTAATCTATAATCATTAAACAGTGTGAACTCCAGATGTTCTTTATGGAGTTGATTCAGTCAATAACTCAGACTCCCTAATAGCGTCACCAGAGGAAGATTGCTATAGACGGATATTGTGGCTTCATTTTTGTACAGTGGGAGGAAGCGGAGACGCCCATCTTTTATACGTGAATGTTTTGAAGCTAACCTGAACAGGACCTTTAAAGTCAGTGTGTGGAAACGAGGCTAAACAACGATCCGGACTACAGGAAGATGAAATCCTGGTTCTGCTGCTGCCTCTCTCTCAGCTACCTGAGGCTCCTGAATAACTTTGTAGCAATTAAACAGCCGTCCCATTGACATGCCTTTCAAAGTTGGTCGTGTTTTATCTCTCCTCTCTATAAGGAGAGGTCACACCCGTGTGAGGGCTCAGTGTGTGATGTATGGTCGGGACCGGGTGCTCCTTTGCTGACAAGGCCCGGCTGCCCGCCTCAGATAAGAGCCGGGGTATGCATCAACTGTGTGTGTGAGAGATACAAGTACTACCGCAGTATGTGTCATACACGTCGTCTGGCCAGCGCGATGCATCACAGCTGAATGTGTATGACACACAGACACACACAGACACACACGGGGCTGTGCGCATGCCTAATCTGCGTTGGAGATACAATGCCAGGCAGCGTTTATCTGCACTGTGAGACCTTCAGGTTCATCCTGCATGACTCAAGTCTCCTGGAGAAGATTTCATACTGAGGATGCAGCACTGCTGACACGAGCTTGAAGTAGAATCTCTGTTAGTAAAATTAAAACGTTGGATAATAGCGTGTGAAACCGATGATACATGATGATACAGTACAACAGTCATTGAAGTCAGCTTCTCCCGGTTAGGATTCCTTCAGTGTTCATGGTTCAGGAGGTTTCTACCGGCCTCCTCCTCTCAAACAAACAGACCCGCTGATTAAAACCGCTAAAAACACTGAATAAAGCAGTTCCACCTTAAAAATCACTGCTTCTCCCACACTATTCAATGTTTGACAGCTTCTGGCAGACAACCACAACGCTGACACAGGCACAAAGGGGATATGACGCCACTGACAGGCGACCGGTGAAACACAGCGTTACCTGAATAAAATGACAGATTTTTCTGAGTTTGAACATTGTTGGAAACATTTGGGATAATGTAAGAACACTAAATGTGTCGACAAAGTTAAACTGAAACATGATATGTGTCCGTCTCTCTCCATTAACGACCTACATATTTTTTCTGAAATAAGGTCCCATGGAGGTCACCGGTGGGGAAGGGACGTCGCCTCTCTACAGGATTTAAATTTCAGCTGCACGCTGCTGTGAACACGATGGACAGAAACTCCCCAGGAAGACAGTTCATGTTTGATGCCTCACATGAGCAAACCTTGTCTAAAATATTCTGTCTGTGCATACAGGAACTACTGTATCACCCATAATCCCTGTGTAAGTCAGCCAAGTATCTGTATTAGTCTGTTACTGTGGATCTCCATTAAAGGAGCTGAAGATAACAGACAGAGATTCCCCTCCTCTCCTCCACAGCTCGGAGGATTCGTCCACTCTGTCCTGTAACCTGAAGCTGCCCTGTGGACCTGGTCTTACCTGTGCTGGCTCCGCTCACAGAGAGCCGCTGGACAGAGTCTGGCAGATTATCCATCAGTCTGATAGAGGGGCAGAGGAGAAGATAAAACAGTGAGGACAGAAGCATTATGGGAACAAGCTGAATCCACATCCAGCAAACTGTCCTGTGTTGTAATTAGTGTTCTAGTACTCTAGCATTTGTAGTACTAATATATGTTGAGTTCAATCTCCATCAGTCTCTAAAACTGAAGCTTACACTGCAAAAAAGGAATCTCAAGAAAGTCTTGTTTCTGGGAAGTGAGTCTTATTTCTTTTCTAAAAAGAAAAATAATCTTGTCGAGCATATTTTGCACTAGAAAAGTAATCTGGTTGTTGTAATTGAGTTTGATTCAACCTGTAACAACAATGGTTGCGTAATATCCCAGCAGAGGAACAAGATCATTTTCCTTATTTTTCAGAGTAAGAGCACAGCTTCTCAGTTTAAGAGAAAGGTGTCTCGTCCCAGGGTTGGAAATGAATGGTGCCTTCATTTAAAACAGTACAAGTGACTACCGACCTGGCCTTGGCCTCCTGGACCTGAGTTGGGTTCTTGAGAACTTTGTTCCACGGCAGAGAACCGCATAACCAGTGAAGAAGACAAAAACCCAAAATCTGGAGGTCACCACGTCTGGATGGAGCTAAAAGAGACAGAAAGACGGTCTGCTGTTAATATTCTGTTACATGCTGCTTGTTTCTTTTACCCATAAATCATTTCAGTTTGTGAAATACTGACTCAGCTCTTTCATTTAAATAACATATTTTATGGTCAGCTAGTGCTTTTTATCTTTCTTTAGATTTTCTACTTACACTGAGGCAAATTCCTCGCATGTGAAAACCTTCACAATAAACTGAACTCTGACTCCGATTCATTATTAAGACTTCTGTACTTTAAATGTCTCCTAAAGGTAACCAAAGACACCTCGGGGATCTGATCAGGAGGACAGGGAGAACAACAGAATTTAATAATGTGGAATGTATGGAGTGATTTCCTGTGTGCGAAGACTTCTTGAAGTCCAGAGTGTGTTCTTATTGTGAGAGTGTGTGATTGCATGGGTCTACATTAATGTGTGAGGTCTATCAATACTGGTCGACCAAGTCCATCCAAAGGGGTCGAGCCCGGGGAGTTTTAGCAACTCAATACTGTAACGGCCACCACGCGTCTCTGGAGAAATTACCTATCGACTGGCTCCATCAGAGGGGAGAAATCTCCTCCCTGAGCCACGGCCGGCATTGATCCTCCGCAGCCAACAGGCTGGTCTAAAGAGGAAGCATGGCCACTGCCACACAGGAGCAGATTACATGGAACGGGCGGGCACCGGGCAGTAATCTGATTGTACGTTCGGGAAATGTAAGTAATCCAAATGTTTTTAACGTAGGTACAGAATATCGAGACGTAGAGGGTGAGCTGATGAGCGGAGAGCAAGGGATGAAAGGAAATCACTTCAAGGACATAAATGTTGTGCCCGAATCCAAAACTCAGAACTGTCTGGACCCAGCAGGGAGGCTGAACGATCAATGAGGATGATCAGGATGGGAGAGGTGGTTGAAGATAGGAAGGGCTGTTAGCTAATGTTCTTACATCATCAGAAACCCCGTGGAAGATTTCTTTTTAATTAAATCTACACGATTGATCATTTATATATAATCAATTTCTTTACTGCGCTCTTAATGCATCTGTCTTTTAGCCAATATATAAATGTATGATTGCTCATGTGAATCATTTAAATAGAGCTGTTGTGGTGAAGGAACTTGCTGTGACTTAAGGTGGCTCAACAGCGGCATAACGTTTGATCTCAGTACCTGTTGATACTGCACTACTAATCACCTGCACTCCTGGGTCTGTGTCCCTGTTAACTGCTAACTTTGAGCCCAAAAAACACCTAGTATACTATCACTAGTTAACCGGGTCGCCCGTTAAACTGAAACACTGGCGAGTCGCAACCACTACAGCTGTGGTGAGCTGGTCCAGTCAGCATTTTCTACTGCGACACTGCTGGTGGTTCCGGTCGGGAGTCTTTCCAGAGCGAGTGAGGTGGAGGCTACCAGACTTTCTCCTGTGTGGTACTGTAATCCTGGACTGTGAACTGAGGGATACTGTGAAGAAGTAGGTTGTCAGTGTGGAACGATTTTTAAGAACTTTTTATACAATCTCCGGTCTATATTAGATTTTTACATCCTTAATAAGCTTCTTTTTTGACAAATTCCCTGATACCTGACACATTGTTTTAACAGCGTACTTTTCTAATGCACGATTCTGAAGTTGATTCTGAAGGTCTGAAGCTTTGGCGACCCCTAGCGCGGGGTGGGACCCCCATGTTGGGAACCACTGGGATAGAGGGTGTTGCATGTTGCATAGAATACATCTACAATCTTTCTTTTTCTGCAGTGAAAACAGCACAGCGTGTCCACTATATGTGAGCACTGATACACAACTCTGAGTGGATAGGAGTTCGCTCAGTTTGGAGGTCAGTGTTACAGTGTGGCTTCCTATTGTTGTAAATAATTACACAGCAATTCACTGCTACCGAGAGGCCGTTAGAGGAGAATAAAGATGAAAAATACATGTGATAGTGACACTGGAAAAAGTGCTACAACTCCCAGAGCGCCATAATTGATTAACAATTAAAAAGATCAACAACTACATTAAGCGCTGCTGCCCTCTGTGCGTGCTCTGGGCCCGTTACTGAAGCTCATAATAGCGTTCTGTGTTTCTGATCTTCTGTATTTGATGCCCTCGTATGAGGAATGAGTCAGTATGGTGCAGAGAGAAACACGTGTGTGTACACATACACAGCTCTCAAAGGGAGATTGGACACACACACATACACGCGTGCACACCGCTCACATGTTCTCTACATGCTTCAGACAGGGAGGTGAGGCAGCGACGGTGTTGTTGTTAATTATCTCCTATTGTTATTCAGATTCCCTAAAGCGCGCTGCGGTGTCGCACTCGTAACCCTTCTGCTTCACAGTCTTGTTGTTCGGAGACGGTCTTCTGTCCGCTGGACGCCCACCGAATGCCGGTAATTACACCGTTTAGCTCCGGGTTCAGAGGCCTGCCACTTCGGCAGCTGCGTTCACCAAACCCTCACCATGGCAACCTGTCAACATCTTTGCGGGGATTGGTGCCATCGGGTCAGGGGAGGGCAGATGAGGGTCCGGTCCTCGGTCATAATCCTTTTTTAAGCAGGCGTTAAAGGCGACAGTTTGTATGTTTCCTCCCCACAGGTGGAGCTTCCTGCAGGTCTTGGAGCGACTCGTGTAAACAGGGATGGATCTGTGTTTAAACAGTGATTATCTGCCGGGCTTGCAGCACTCCTGGAGCCCCAATAAGAGCACTTGGTGGAAATGGACTTTTACATTGTGTGCCTTCATGTAGAATAGCAAAAAAAAAAAAAAGGTGCATCATTATTTTTATAGCTCACCCTTCCTCCCCCCTTTCAAAACCACATTAAAATTGACGTGACTTTCCATTTCACAGTTACTGCTGACAGGACATTTTCTGCCCCTCTTTTACTTATCGACTGCGTTGATAGAAACACCGCAGTGGCGATTAGGCAGTCCGAGCCTCGCTAACTCACAGTATCGAACCGGAGGGTGGTGGAGTCGGTCGGCGTGGAGCTCGTAGAGGTTATCTGTGGCTCGGGCCCTCGCTCTAACCAAACATCAAAGCCCTTAATTAATGGGGGATGAATACACGATGCAGGTTATGACTTGGGCTAATTAGGGAATTGTTAAACAGAGGCAGTGCCGGGGAATTCAGCGGGGGCCGCGGATGGAGAATCGATGGTCAATGAAGAGAGGGAGCATGTAGGCAATTTGCCAGTTAATGTGTTCCCAATATCCTCCGAGGGAGGCAGCGCGGAGAGACTATTTTACATGTATTGACGAACAAAGACTGCAAAGAAAAAGGACAGAGCTTATAGTAGAGTTAATATAGATACTGTAGAAATACCTGAATACTGGCAGTTGTGAATCAAGGGGTATGTTTGTTCTGGGTAGGTTTATTGCTGTTCTTTTGTCCCAGTAATGCACCAATCAGGACAAAAAGAAAAGAAAAAAGAAATTTGCTGTTGAAAAGAACTACAGAGCGGGTAGCGAGCTGCTGTCGGCTCTTCTTATGGCGACGTTTTTCAGAAACTTTGGAAGTTTTGCCGCAGTGGTTCCCAACCTTTTTCCTTAAGGGATTCTCTCCACTTATCACTGAGTAAACTAAGTGACATATTTTATGGATATTTCATATTATATTCAATGTATAACATTAACAGTATAGAACAGCTGATAAACTGTACAATGAACACAAACAGTGAGCTCCGGAGGTTTGTGTAAAACCAGAGATTTGGATGAATATTGATCACAGATGAGTTTTGCTGATATTTTTAGGAGCTTTTTCTTCAGTTCTGTCTGTATTCTGTATTTATGCTTCTTTTTTGACAAATTCAATGTATTCTTCCCATTGTTCTATTAGCTCTTTGGTTGTTTTTGTTACTTTTATAATGTAGGACGAAGCTTTTATTTACGTTTTATTTCAAGGTTGGATAATTTTTTTTGTTGAGATTTTTCAAAATAAAAGTGCAGCACCTGATATATCAGCTGCTGTCGGCCAGTCTGCTGACCCACCTCGTGACCCAGTGGGCCGAGTTGTTCTGTGTGAAGTCAGAGAAAGGCCTGTGCAAACGCCACGGTAACCATGGTAACAATCCAGAAACAAGTTTTGCAGATAAACCAGTGTCGTTTGGTTCAGCTGCTGATTGATCCATACGCGGGACGTATTTTCCGCAGGACGTTCTGACCGGTACTTTTATGAGAGAACATGTCCTATAGCAGCTAACAGACTCCCCGAGTGTTTTTACCGAGTCCTTTGTGGGCGTCGAGGCTGGTGTACTCGATGGTTCCATTGTGGCCCTTCTTGGGGTTTTCTTTGTATTCTTTGTGGACTCCATCGGGGCAGTATCTGTAGGACAGCCCGTAGTCTGCTAGGTAGACCTACAGCCACACACACACACACACACACACACACACACACACACACACACACACACACTATAATTACAAAGCCATTCAAGACACAAAGTGAATTTATCTTCTTAGAGACATAATCCTCATTAAAATTGATATCTGATAAATGATCATTTGCATTATTAATGTAACAGAAGCATAGGGCTTAATTGTGTTCTATACATAAAGTGTAAGTTCTCACATCGTTGCATGTGCAGGATTAATTAGTGGAGGTCTACAGTGGACTAACCTGTTGATGGTCTCTGTGACCAAGCATGAGGTTGGCAGCTTTAATGTCTGCATGGACGTACTCGTTCTCGTGAATGTACTCCAGCACGTCCACCTGGAACCGCCCAAAACACACAGCATGCAGAATTACGATGAGCTGCAGGAGCTCCATTCAGCTTGTATAAACTAGGTTTAAACTGAAATTTAAATTGTGACGACTAGAACCAGCGGTGGCATTACTGCCGGGGGGGTCCTTTCCCAGCTAGTCGACTGATCGCACACATCCCTGATCAATGACCATTAAAGAACACAATCTCACCATTCTTTGTCCAAGCTGGAGCACGGTGGCCTTCTTCAGTCGACCTCCGTTGTCATCGCAGACTTTCTGCAGGTCACTGCCGAGTCGGTCCATGACCATGAAGCGATACCTGAGTGAGAAATGATTCTGAATAATAGAGCCGCTCTAGCCACTATAATTTTCTTGTTGACTACTAAAGTTGACTACATTTATCATCAACACTGACTGGACATCCACACAAATATATTTTAAATGCATTTACACCGGCATTAAAATGTTTTTCCTTATACCAGATGGGATATGCACACGTCCAAAGAACTAAATCTGCTTTTATAATTTGCACCGGCTGACATTTCCTCTCTCCTATGACAACACAACTCAAAGATTTTAATATTCGTTCAGCGCGCTAAACTTCTCTCTCGGCAGTTCCTGTGGTGAAAACGCAGCTACATGAGTCTCATGTTTTAATGCCTTTCTTCATCATCTGTGACATCGGATTTCCACGCAGTCAGAGAAATTCTTGCTCATATTTCACTTATAAAACCCCAGTGCACCCTGAAGCGTGTCAGCCCAAGAGTCAGTCACAGTGGAAGGCAGCAGAGAAGGTTAGACCGCTGCCGGGTTCAAAGGTGGTTGAGCTGACTTCACTGACAGTCAGCACGGAGCAGAGAGCGTCGGAGTGCTTCTTAGTTTTGTGGTTTGGGATCATTTTGAGACCCGGTTTGCAGAGTTACAGGCTGATCGTTGACTTTTTTGGTGCAGCCCTGCAACATTTGAATAATCATGTCACCTTAAGGTGCAACGTATCAGAAACAAACCTACAGTAATTCTGTAAAATGCAGAGAAAATGCTGCTGTTTGAAAAAAGGGAGTAGACATGTAAAACAATCATCATCTGATAACATGTTGTCAATACCTGAGGTCATTATATTCAGCAAGCCCGGATCCCCAGTACGCTGGGATGCCCAGGAAGTCCAGTTTCCTGCTTCTCTTCCATTTTTGCACTGAAACGAGATTAAAAGAGGAATAATTAAGTCCATTTTCTTACAAAAAAGCAGAAACCCTGGTGCTTTGGACTACTTTGTTGTTCTGACAATGAGTCTGGAGGGAGTCTAATGATTCCCTAACCTTGACCTAACCCCCAGTCTCTCTTCTTCCAAGAGGAATCTGAATGAAAGCCCTTAAACTCTGCGAAAAGTAGGCAAAGATTTTGTCCAGAACTCCAATTTGTCCTTGTAAGTGTAATAATGCATGCATGCAAATATCAATCTTACTGTACTGAGGGTACTACCCACACACACACACACACACACACACACACACACACACACACACACACACACACACACACAGGCCCCAGACAAAGCAGTGGGCCTGGCTCGGGGCTCTATGGCGGCTGGCCTGACTGGCGCTCAACCAGACTGGCAGGTGGTCAGGGGCTCAGCGGAGGCCCGGCCATCATTACGTGTGAGTGGCTCCCTCTCTCTCGCTGCTCTCCAAACGGAGGCATTGGAGAGCTCAGACAAGCACGGACAGAGAGGGAGGGGGGGTGCAACTGCCACTGAGGTGCATGTTTGCTTTGGCTTATTATTAATTACTGTGCGGCAGGCGGCAAAGCCTCTGTGACTGCGGCCACTTCATCAGTCAAACACACTCGTGCTCCAGCGAGCTGCCGGGACGCCGGACGGGCGGCGCTACTCACTGCTCTCCGGTTTGGCTGCCCTCTGGTAGAACTTGAGCTCGGAGAACAGGGGGCCGTTCTCCTGGTACTCCTGCGCACACAAACACACGTTATTAACAATTTCCTGATTACCTGACGCTTGAAGAAGCTCCGGACAAAAATACACACACGTCTCAGCATACACCCCCTAAAGTGTCCTAACTAATAATCACCTTATTACCAATTCAAGTTGTGCAAATAAAACTGGTTGTGGATTCTTTCCCACAGTGCTTGACGATACACCGGATGAACCGCTATACCAGTTTTAATTTAATGGTCAGTTTTAATGATAATATCTGATGATTAATTGATTAATAATCTGAAAGAACTGCTGTAACTCGTGTTTTTAGATCCTATGTACTCCTGACAGTAGAAAAAGGCAACATAAAGCTACAGAAAGGTCCAGTGATGCAAAAATATGAAGTGAATCTGCCAGAATCTTAAAAAAATAACACCATGTCACAGATTTTTGGTCACAGGGGTCAATATTTAGGGTTGTCTAGGCTTTACCACAGCACAATACGACATCATCCAGCAAGGCACCGCGGTGGCCCATCAGATACATTCAAGGTTGATTACTTGGTATTTCTACTGGCAATGAAAAAGAAAACCTCTACTGTCTCAGTGGATTATAAACTGCTGCTACTCTGACTAACACTAACTGGATTTCCTGGATCATGTTTCAGGTACCTGAAGCAACACAAAGCCCATCAACGCAGCCCAGTGCGTTGTTTTAAAGCACAGCTGTGTTCGGTCTGATGCTTTTATTTTGGGAAAAGAAGGAACCACTAACTTAAAATCATGTGACGTTTAGTGAAGTTGAACCAAAAAAAAAAAAAAAAAAAAAAAAGAGGAAATGTCACTCTAAACACTTCCTACATGATTTATTGTCCGTAACCATGGTAACAGCTGCAGTATGTACCAACATGTAACAAACAACAAGCATTATTGTGTCTGTGTGCAAATGTACTCACCACTTTAATGACAAAGTCGGTGTCTGCTGCAACAGGTCTGTGCACATCCCGGGAGGCTGCGAGACAACGGCAGAGGAACCATGAAACCAACAAAACGCCAAACTGAGCACTACAAGGATTTGTAAACGTTGGGATTTACAGGTCTTCATGAACTCTGGAGACTGGGTCGCAAACCCAAACGTGGGTCTTCCTCCTCCTCATTTATTCTCATTTATAAAGTATTTAAAATCGTTTTACTGATGAGAGGAAATAGAAACAGTGAGACGGCCTGTTACAGTAACTTTTAAAAATCACCAGGCCTTTTATAATTTTCATTCATAAAACACAGTTGTGATTTATCAAATGTATTTCTCTTCTAGATAGCTGCTTTATCTGTCCTAGAAAACATGACGTGATGCAGAAATACCTGTAAAAATGTTCACTTTGGTTTATCATTTATTAAAAAAAGTGGATCTCCAGAATAAAAGTTTGGGAAAACACTGGATCAGAGGAGTAAGGGAACTGAGACACGACGAGCTGATGAGTTGAAATCTGATCTGTTCAAACATGTTTCACAACCAGGAGAGAAAGAGATCAATCAACAGTCTCCCCAGAAACAATGTGTGTACCTTGTCCTACAGGTGTGCACACATGTACATACTTAAGAGTGTGTGTGTGTGTGTGTGTGTACCGAGATAGATGAGTCCGAAGCCACCTTGAGCAATCATTTTCCCCAGCCTCCATTCCTTCTTCTCGGCGTCCGTCAGTACGAAGTGCTCTGGGAGCGGTTTGGGTAGCGCCCTCTTTCTCGGCGGCGCCATGAAAACTGATTCAGAAAATATGTGCAAGACAGGATTAAACCTTTACATACAAAGTGATTAACATTACAATGTCTGATCCAGAACATCTCAACTCAAACTGCAGAGAAAATGTAAAGGGAGATTTAATTATAGGTGAGCAAACAGTAAACTTTCCACCTTCTGTCTTACAGTTAAACACATAGTGTCAGCTCTCTAAGTCACAGAAAACACTATTTAAAATACAGCCAGCTTTAAGAAACAGTGCTTTAATAACTGCTGCTGTAAGTCACACACGAAGTTCAAAGTCTGAGATTCCCACAATGCTTTTAGGAAACAGTAATATCTGAACCGACTGTTGTTGGTCAATCTGTTTCTCCTCTAAAACACAATAACAACTCATATATGTGTTTTATTTTATGCTCTCTGCTCTGAATGTAGTTTCACTTTGAATAACCTCTCCTCCGACCGGGTAAAGATTGGATTTTAAATAAGGTTAAGGAAGTTACTTTTAAAACGCCTCCAGGATCCGGTGTGTGTCTGTTGTTTGTTGTTTTTATTTCTCTTTTTGTTTATCTGTCTTTGTGTACTTTATTGCTGTTTATAACAGAAACTAACTCATGTTTTTGCACCAATAAAAACTAGATAAATCCCAATAAAAAGGACACTGATTACTCAGATCACAACGACATGCACTCCTGGGTGAGGGGCTTAAACACAATCCAGGTTTTCCAGGACAACGGGAATTATTTCCAGGATTTTTTGGTCATTTTAATAAATTTCCATGAGTGGAAAACCAGTGTGTAAATGTTTCAATCCTTATCTTTGTGCACTTTGTGCTTTCTCTGTGTGTAGTGTTGTATGTGGAGCTGCTGAGGGATCAATAAAGGATCAATAAAGGATCAATAAAGTCTCTTATCTTTAAAACATTACAGGCTGTAAGGTGTTATTTAAACTTTACTGGCTCCTTACAGTACTGTCACTGACTTTACTTTACTTTTAACAACAATAAGACAGTTTAAGGAAGCTCACAGTTGTACCAATAGTTAGTTTTGATAAAGTTATTGATTGAAACACAACAAAGATGAAAGTTAATTATTAACGTTAGCGCCCAGCTAGCGGCTAACCTAGCTAGCAAACGGCTCTTTAATATGACTATAAAATACTACAGACTGTAAAATATTCACCGACCTGCGAAGGGAATCCGAGCCGGACGTCGTCAGTTGAGTTGTGGGTAGAGAAACATCTGGATAATCTGTCGTAAGTCCCCTAAAGTTCCCTCAGTTAGCGCCGACCGGCCGGAGTGAAACACAACCGCTGCACTTCCTCAACCTTACGCCTCAGCCAATGGCGTGCCAGGAAAAAGTTTCACCACAACGCAACAGCCAATAGCGAAGCAGGAGAGGCGGGACCTTCGTGCACAGAAATCTCAGTGAACAACCACAAACCTGTGAAAGCACTACAGTAGATTCATTAAAATCCAAGAATATTATATTATTAACCTATTATTATCTCAGCAAACTGTCACATTAATCCACTGTTAATCCACCAAGATACATGACAACTATTTTCCCCTCCAACAACAAGGAGACAGTAAGTTTGTGCCCCTCCTTTAATATATTGATGAAGGAATAATGTCAGTATGCCACCTGAATGTGTTCTGTATTATGATTTTTGTTTAATAAATAAGAAGAAAGAGAGAGGATTATATACGGCTACCTTCATCAGTTGTTTGGGGCGACCTCATTTACATAAAACAATGATTAACTATGTGAAACTAATCTTCATCAGCGTGCATATAAAGACAGACTGCGGACAAAAGCAGCTCAGTAACAGACAGAAGGATTAACTGGTGGAAAGTTTAACACTTTTTATATGACTTAGTTTACCTTTTTTTTAAATATATATTTATTTCTGTTATTGTTTTGTGGGTTTATTGAATGTGTGCCGTGTATCGAAGGAACCACAGAGAATGAAATGTCAGTGGGTTTTCCCTGGTTGAATAAAAATAAATCAAATAAATGAATTCAGATATGAAAATATGTGTATATTTTATTTTAATAAAGGTCACAATGACATTATATATGTTTATGAGCAGGAGCGTGTTGACACAAGAGGAGCTCTGACTTATACCATGTTTTTTTGTATTTATAAAAATGTTTCCCTAAATAAAACTTCATTTCGACCATATTTTTTTTGTTTTCGAGTTAAAATAACTTTTAATCACATTAAAATCAATCAGATGAGTTAATTTAATTAAATAATTGCTAAATTTTGTAAAAAAGAACATTCTTGATTAAGTATTTATCAACTTCAGTTTGTAATTTCTATTTGTACTGTTAAGTTGTGATGCTTAAAATGTTTGATTTAATTAGTTTCAACAATTTCAGCGGAGTTGGCGAGTTTCAAAACTCGTTAAAGACAGTTGCCTTTAAATTCTGTGTTTTCTCAGCTGTTGATATTGCTGTTATATGTTATAGGTAACTTCAGTTTCAGGAGTTATCCTCCTGTGTATCAGCCACTTTCACACAGATCCTGGCACCCTCTTGTTACACTCAGTACTAAAGTGGACTCCACCTATGCATGAATACTCCAAACAGTCAATAAGGGCGGCCGGCGTTGGCGAAAAACCTGCAGTAAGACGGAGGCAGAGGTGGATTCTGACATGGGACCGGGCTTTCAGAGCAGCCTCTCATACGCTGCTTATTCAACTTACTTACACAAATCAATAACAGTTTGTTTTCAGGAATTCAGGCGTCCCCATTGTAACCCAGCTTGATCTCCGTTTTGCTGTTCAACGCGGTCAATACGGCGCCCGGCTGTAATGAACGTGGGCCGCGGGAACACGCTGGAGCTGCTGGTGGACGGGAAACTCACACACTTCGCTCCACTCATCGCTCCCAATCAAGCTTGTTTTATCCCGATGAAAGGAGAGGGAAAATGCCTTCCCTTGTTGTTCCTGTCGGCGTGCACCTGCAGTGAGCCTATCGATCCGCAGGCACCCTCAGGGCCTAATTTAAGACTCAAGGATTCTGCTATGAAAGGGAGAAAATAAAACATCACCAGTTGAACGTCGGGTAGTCGAAAGGGAAACTGGGTCTGCGTTGGATTGGAGATGAGCTCTGAGTCATGTGTCTATAGAACGACACTCACAATGAATGCGGACTAATTATTGCACTGTAGAGGCTACGGTGCATCAGAGTACCTGCTATTAACTCAACTTTATGTAGCTGGCTCAGATTTTAATTGCATATCCTTCCCTGATATCTTCCCACAAGCGTGTGCTTCATCAGTTCAGTGTGCCGTTAATACCGGTCCCTCCAGACAGTTAACACAATGGTCAATTTTCCAGCCACTAGAGCCCCAAAGTTTGTTGTTAGAAACTACAGTGTGGGTCCCCAGCATTTAGAAACGGCCAGATACTAACGTGCATATGTTGGTCAATTTACATTATTGGATTTAATGACATTAATAATCACCTATATGGGCAATATTTCAGCAACAGTTTGGCCGATTTGGATGATATCGAAGTGGTTTTTGGGGCCATTTAAACAGGAAGTAGCGGTGTTTCAACTCCCTGCGGGCTGATTTTGATTCTACCTGTAACGAACCTGAAACAACTCATGAAGGAGGAATAAAGGAGTTAAATGTGTGAACACTAGGAGTTTAGTGACATCTAGGGGTGGAGTTGCAGATTGCAACTAACTGAACTGCCGATTAAAACCGCTAAACACACTGAATAAAGCAGTTCCACCTTAACAATCACTGCTTCTCCCACGCTGTTGGACAGACAAAGGACGTCCAGGAGGGGCTGCGAGCCGAGCTGCTGCTAACGTTAGCTCAGCTTGTTTCTCTGATAACTTAAGATCCAGACGTCCGATGACTAAAATCCTTCATCCGGTTCAAATCTAGAGTTAAAAAGCACCAAGATCTAAACAGTGGATGGTAACAATGTGGCTTCAGACTGGATCAACAGTCAATGTATGACAGCTTCTGGCAGACAACCACAACGCTGACGCAGGCACAAAGGGGATATGACTCCATTGATTATAGATTATTGATTTATTCAACTACATATAGGACATAGCTCTTAAATCTACACACTGTTTAATGAGGAGATGTTATACATTATATCTTTAACTTTAACAGGACCAATAGAGGTCAAATGACCAAATAAATAACCGGTCCACAATCAATCCTAAAGTCACCGATGTTAACTTCATTGATACTGTAACCTCTTGCTGCAGTCCTCCCTCCATCTCTCTACCGTTTCCTCTCTGTTGTCCTCTCTCTTTTTCACCTCTCCTCTCTCCTCCCCCCTCCGACTCCGCCACCTCTCACCCGGAGGTAATTGCTCTGTGAGCTCGGAGCGACGCCGCGGTCTCCTCTCGCAGTCTGGGCTCGGCGACACCAATCTCGGCGAGGGCGTGACACCATTTTGTGTAACTGGCCCTCGTGATGGAGATGGCATAATTGTCCTAATTAGAGGGGGGTGGGGGGGCTGCGGCTCGGGCGGCCACGGCTCTGACCCACCCCGGCCCGAGTCCATATGGTGGGAGGCTGATAATGAGCCAGTTAATGTGCTGTGTCCATCAGTAAGAGATACTCAGCGTGCCACAGAGACGGAGGAGGTTTCACTCTCTTTGCCCTCGTTTCTATTTCCTCTCGCTCACTCGTACATTTACATTTCGGCTCCAAGGAAAGATCGGACTCAAAAACCTGATTTATTTATGTGCTTAATTACCGGCTGTAGTCGTACCTGTCAGCACATCAGTGGGCGTCACTAACATCCTGCCCCCTGTAGCACAAACTGTTTCATTTTATGAATCATTTGTTCCTGGCTCCCATCATGCAGCTGTGTCACTATTTCATGTTTGTTCCCGTTATGAATATGAGACGTATTGCCAGTTCAAATGAAAGTAATACAAATCTAATGGCCAGTAATGAGATGCTGTTTCACCATTATTGGACGCGGGCTGGGTGTGTGCCAGTGTGTGTGTGTGTGTGTGTGTGTGAGTTGATGCTAATAAAAGCGTACTTTCTGCTCCAGGGAGCAAGCACTGACCAGGATTCAGATTAGGCCTTAATGGCTTCCAGACCTGGGGCTAAATTGAAATGTAAAACCTCAAACCAAACATCATTTGGTCCTTACGTTTCTCCATGTGGCCCAGCAACTGGAAATTGGAGACGTGTAGCTGTTTAATTGTGATTTGCTTTGTTTCGTGCAAACGTTGAACATGAACAAAGACGCACGTGTGGATTTGCATCGTGACTATTTGTGTTAATCTGCAACCTCCTCCCCTGCTTGACAGACTTTTTTTATTGGCAGCAGCAGTGGAAAGTAACTAAACTACTGTACAATTTTGTAGTATTTCCATTTTGTGCTATTTTTTACTTCTACTCTGCAACAAAGTCCAAGTTTATAGCTTCCTGTTTGGTTTGGGGTTTGGGTCCAAGAGGCTTTTTTGCTTGTTTGGTCTTACACATACACATGTACCAATTTTGCTACACATCGGTACAACGTGGGCTGATGTTGGGGGGTTTGCTGTTGATCTACACCTCCGTGGACTTAATAAATCTCCAAATTGAACACTCTTCTGTATCTGGACGTTGAGACATCTTCCTTTCACAGCCTCTCTGTGTTTGTTCAAGGTCTCCCTGTCGTTAGCCTCCGACAGCTAAACACCAATATCAATTATCTCTCCGGACAATGCAGTATGACAGGAGGCTATTCTGTCAAATGTTTCTCACCCATCTGGGGTGTGTACTTGGAGAAGTGAAAAGAGACGAGTGTGCTGCGGAGGTCGGAGCACTGGCCTGGCTGCCTTTGTGGTGCGTCATTAAAAAGCGGCACACTCCGGCACACGACACATCCGCAGCTTGATGGCATTGACGAGGATGACCTTGACCAAGGCAACACCAACAGTGTTAACTAGTGGAAGGAGAAAGAAAGTGGAAGGATAGAAAGAAAAAGATGTGAAGTCTGCGGAAGATATTTTGAAATGCTTTTTTCATCGTCCTCCTTGAGCAGCATTGATTGGGTGCAGTTTAAAACCACGGCTTGACCATGCATCTCTCCACTCTTCTGTGTGGCTTTGTCTGGAGGTTCACGGACTGCGGTCACTGCTGCATTTAATCCAACAAAGCATTCGCCTTCAGTGCCTCCGCCAGAGTCTTACCTCAGAGTTAACTAAAGTTATTAGACGGAAGAAAAATCCAGTGTTTTAAGACTTCTCTGCAGTACTTTAATGTGTTAGTACTGCAGTTTAAAATGGACCGACTGAGCCAAATGCAAAATGTAGTTTTATTGAAGGTGGTCCGGGAATTCACATTTAAATGCACCAATCTGTTACACTTAAAGAAGAAAACTCAAGTTGACCGCAGCCATTTTAAGGTACAGTGTGTAATTTCTGCCACTAGGGCAGAAATATCAAAACAATGAGAAAAGAGGACGTTTTTGCAGTCAGCTTCTCCCTGTTAGGATTCCTTCAGTGTTCATGGTTCAGGAGGTTTCTACCGGGAGCCCAATTATCCACAGAGGTCTCCTCCTCTCCAAAACAAACTGATTAAAACTGGTAAAAAAAACCCCAATATGGCAGTTCCACCTTAAAAATCACTGCTTCTCCCACGCTGGATGACTTTTTATCTCCTAATTTTGACTTTAATGAGGAAATGTTGCATATTATTGCTTTAAACTTGAAACAGAGAAGGATAATAAATGGGACACCGGCGCTCTACCACATCAAAAACATATGAAAACTTACAGGATATTCAGAATCGGCAATATAACGTGTCTGAAGTGTGTTTCAATTACAAAACATGTATTTATTACACTATAAAGCAGTAAAATTAGCATGCTTGATGTGTTTCCATCACATACTTTACAACACTGTCCTTGCTGAGTCGTTTTAACCTCCAGAGTGAGCGGGTCCTCTTCTACGGAGTCCGCCATGTTGAACCACCATGTTCCTACGGTAGACCAGAGTTTCACAGCCACTGTAGTTTCTCCTCTGTGTTTGGACCGGCCATTACAATCTGCAACCGCACCACTAAGTGCCACTAAATCATCCACCCTGGTCCTTGAACATGACTCAGCAAAGTGCACCACAAGGCTTGATGGTTCTAACCACAGCTGATCTTTCCCGCCGCGTCTCCAGCAGATCGACTACAGACTTTTGGTGTTATCCATGATTGGAAAACTAGTCTCTAAATTTCCAGGTTTTCCAGGACTCTTGGGAACTCTGATATTATGATGATGTTGACCTTCTGCTGACTTATTTAAAGCAAACAGCAGCTTCCTGCAGTATCCTGTTAATACACAGGACTCCTCGCGCAGTATTTGTTTATACATTCTGAAGTATATCAGTTACTGAAGAACATTAAACCTCATATGTTTCCTTGTGTTTCAAAGTCTCTTCCAGCAGCGTATTAACATTATTGGTCCTTGGGGACTTCAGGAGCCATAAATCAAGCAGTAAACAACATCCTGCCAAGCTCATTTTTTAGTCATTTTAACCATGTGTCATCGCTCGAGTCCTAATTGCTCCTGAGGGGGTCGTACAAGACCTGATTCAGATATTATTCAGCACAAAGCTGTGAACAGATTTCACTCCTTGACCTCATAACACAAGTAACCTGGTTAACCTGATCGCAGTTTACCTGGATCAGTAGATAATAGTCTAATAATGAATGTGAAAAAGTATTTTTAATCTGGCTTTTACTTTGGGGTAATGTTATAGTCGTAGTTTTTAGGTTTTAATCTTTTTTTTTTTACATTATATGTTTTCCTGGTGTTTAATATTTATTTTTATTTATTTTATTTTTTGATGTTTTACATTTTATTGTTTTTATTATATACATTTTTAGCCAATTTTATGTATGGTTCATTTTGTTTTTATGTGAAGCACTTTGGGCTGCATGAAGCTGCGGTATAAATAAAGTTGAGCTGAGTGTAACTATTGTGACCCATTGATAAAGTCTGGAAGGTTCAACATGAAGATGAATTGTTTCCTATATCTGACCAGAAGTGTTGAAAAGGGATTTCTATATATATATATAAGATAATGAAGCAGAAATGTAGTTTGTGTATTTAATCTCGAGGTCAGCCGGCGCTGCTTTTCTGCTTTAATCTGAAATGGAAAAAAGATAAAATAAAGAAATTGTAAAAAAAAAAAAAAAAAAGAAGAAGAAGAAAAGAAAAGCGTAATATATTCTGGCATGAAACACTATAAAATAACAGAAAATAGCTGAATCATAAAAATACAGTATTTTCTAGAATTAAAATACAGTTTTTCGCTTTAATTTTACATAAAGTCTGGTAAAAACAATGAAATATATATAAATTCATGCAAACTCTGCTATAATAAAATAATCAGGCTTAAATTTACAGCAGAGTGCTATTTTTCTTATTTTAATATTCATTTTAAAAGTTAAAGAACTGTAATAAAAGTCATTATCTGTGAAATTACAGTAATTATTGCTGTTTTCACTGATAAAATCTGTATTTGAGTTTACCAACGCTTATACACTGATAAAAAACGTTTTGCTGTGAAAACGTCCATAATTATACCAGATATATGTCAATTAACAAACAAAATCCATTAAAAACTACAGAACAAATACTTTTTTTACTGTTAATGTTACAGATTTTTCACGTTATTTTACATTAGACATGTAAATTCACAGGCTGTTGTAATTAAAAAGAAATCTGTAAAATAAACGTGTTAAAACCCATAAACTTACATATTTTTTTTACAATGATATCTGGGCACATATAGCCCTGTATGTAAAGTATGCAGGTACACATCTATAGTAGATGAAAGTTCAATGAGTCAAGAATTTGCTGGCACAACTCCGGAGCCTCCGGAGCATCGGCACTATTCAAGGCAACATTTTCTTTTCTACCCACAAATATATGAAGTCGGAATGTGTGAGTATGAAAAGCCACGGCGGACATCAGTGGACGGATGAAAATATGAAAATGAAACAATCAGAATGTGAAACTCTGTTTCTTTCTGCACCTGAAGCTGCTTCACACACCTCACAAGCAGCAGTGCGGCCTGCGAGCCATCCACGCTAACAAGGCTCACCTATTCCTCCCTCCTCACGGCAACACTCAGCGTCCGGCTCAACAACAAAAGGAACGCTGCCGGCGGAGGAGAGTTTATTGATTTATTCTTTATGCTAACTAGAGTTTGCAGTTACACAAACAAACAGCACTTTGCTTTTTCTTTTGTTGTTTCTTTTTCCCAAGTCCCGCCCCTGCATCGCTCTGACCCCAATAAACAATATACTTTTGAAAATACAAAAGAGTCTCTGATGTTGATCCCAAAGTTTCCATCCAATTTATGCAGGTGTGTGTGTGTGTGTATGTGTGTGCAGACTACAGGGGATGCAGAGATCCGGCCCCACTGTTCTCACCTGGGGCTCCTAACTAGCTCGGAGAGTGCGGCCATACGTACCGCAGGGCAATTACACAACTATCATTTGCTGGAGACTGCCTTCGTCTTTGATGTTGCTCCTCAAACAACAATGCCTTCCTCCTTTCTCCTCTTCTTCCCCCACAGGTACTCACAGAGTGTTAATTACAGCGGCGATTACCATCTGCATCCAAACCTGCCGTTTCCCAAACGGTGGGCTGGGATCTGGATGTGGGTCGCTTCTGAACGGGACTTTAAGGCAGAAAGTGGATCAAAGTGTCGGATAATAAAGTTGCTGGTTTGTCGTGAAAATGTTGCAAACTACGCTAAGTTAAAAAAGACTTAAACCAGTGCCTGAATTGGACCAAAAAAGGTGCTAGTATCCTGCATTCTATGTAACAGCCAGCAGGGGGCAGCTCCATTGGCTGCAATATAAACTGATACCATTCACTCTTATGAAGAAATATGCAGACTTCTCAGTTGATTTATGAGCTCAGTAAACAGTTTCCTGGTGAGTTTCTGGTCTCAGTGTCTAGTTTCAGTCTTCTTCCATACAGCATGATGTTCATTTAGTAACTGATGGTCCCATTTAGAGTAAAACAGACCATAAAGCAGGCTATGCTTTAGGGCGGGGCTACCTTGTGATTGACAGCTCATTCTCAGTGAGTCCGTCCAGCTCAACGCACCAAACTCAGATCAAACTGTCAAACTAGGCAGTGCTGATCAGATATGGATCCAGGTTCTGTTACTGCGTTGACTATTTTTGTCTTTACCACGCAGCCAATGAGAGCAGCTCAACTTGCAGTACGTCACCTCCGCTGGCTCCAACAAACCGCCATGGAGACGACCATGCAACTTACTTCTTCTATTAAGATGTCTGGTTTTACAGTGTGTATAATACAGGTAGTGTTGATACATTCAATTCAATTTTATGTATATAGCACCAAATCATAACAGAAGTTATTTCATATAAAATAAAAAGTGTGATCCAAAGTCATGGTAAATAAAATATGTACATCAGATGATCATTATGAGGCCAACAGACCATCTGTAGGAACATAAAACTGATATTATTTTCATAAAGTGTCAGTCAGAAGAGGCTGTAATCCTCCCAGTGTAATGCTGGGTAAATGGAGTTATGCTTGGTTTACCTTCCATTATGAAACACACACACAGACACACACATCACTTTGTCACCGCGATGCCAAGAACAGATATGCCCAAGTTGTTTTTTTTCCTTTCAGTCTGAGCACATCGGCAGCACAGTGGGAATGCATTATTCAAATAGATCTTTGTTACTCCTCCAAGATGATTGTGGCACAATCAGCCATGAAATAAGTTTGCTGTTTTAAAAGTGTTATTCTCCCTCCAGGTCTCTCAGGTGTAGCTTTGTATTCAGGTCGCCTCGCCTGCGCCAAAAATCAATCTCAATCAAAGGTGCCGAGGAGTTTATCATAAATTATCATGAAAAGGGTTCCCACTCAGTAGATGCTTAATTACAATCTCATTTGAATAAGTTTGCATATTAATGAGTTTGGAATGAAAATGGTTTGTGGGGTTTGTGATGGGGGGCCGCGGGGTAACCCACGGCGATAATGACGGTCCTTTAAAATGTATGCAATATTATTGCTGGTGGAGAGCTGCACACTTTCCTCTCTCACACACACACATACAGGAACTCAAACACACTGGCAGAGACACATACGCTCGCTGTACACACATTAGTGCGAGCGCATGCACACTCAGGGGCGTTATAATATGATTAATGGGGGAGTGTCTCTGACATTAATAAACTATAACCAAATTAAAGACTTCATTAGTCTCAACTTGGGCTCAGCGTTTGGTCACACGGTGAATCAGCGCTGTGTGATATTTGCCTTGCATGACTTCTCCTTTTTCTGCTCTTCCTTTCCACACCACAAAAAGTTTACTCTGCGATAAAAGTTCCTGTCAGAGTTTTTTTTATTTATTTGTGGTATTCTGTAAATCAATGCTTCCCAACCTGAGGGTCAGGACCAGGGGTTTGCAGGGAGTTCACAAGGCCTTCTTGATTTTAAGTTTAAAGGTTAGAGGGTAGATTTGGTTTGCAGTAATAGATTATGAGGCATTCCTCTTGACAAAAATATAAAAACAAGTCAACATGTTAAAGGATAAAGATAAAAGTAAAAGTGCTCCAGACTCTAAAACCAGCACTCACAAAGCAAGATCAATAAAAAAAACACTAAGATAAATAACAAATAGAATGAGTAAGCACTATATAAACTAGAAAAACTGCCATGTTACTATAACTTGTTAATCCGAGTGATCGCTGCTGGAACGAAGCTATTTTTATTTCGCTTTAAGGCGTGAAAGAAAACTCAAAAATATACACAGTCGGCCTAAATCTCAGCATCTGGTTCACCCCTGTGAAGAAAAGTCAATTGTGTGATAGAACAATGGCCAAACGTCAGGGACAAGAAAACACTGAATCTGTCAAAATGAAGCCTATTAACTATTTATGAATGTTAAAAACTATAAAGAAAATTCATAACACAGACAGAGAAATGTATTACAAGTTCCCTAAACAGGGACATTACAGGACGACACACTGTCACTGGCAGGAAGTCAGACACAGAAACGACCCCAGAAGTCAATCAGAGAGATTTGAAGTAAATAAACACAAGAGAAGAAGGATAGTGACTGTTAAACAGAAGGTAATGGGGATCTTAATTAAAAGTTAACAACGTCGGGCAGGTAGAGCACTCTGAAGACGCTCCGCTTCTGAAACACCCTCAGCGAGATTTGAAGACGCGAGGATCACAGAGCCAAACTGTGTTGCAGATGCAGAACATACAGAATGTGCCTGGTGGAGTTTCGGCATCAGACTGCCTGAATGTAAAAAACGTTAGCTCAGCTTGTTTCTCTGATAACTTAACATCCAGAAGTCCAATGACTAAAGTCCTTCAGTGAATCTGAAATTCTATATCTGGCTGCAGACGCAGTGTAATGATCCACTTCAACCAAACCTTTAAACCGCTCAGCGTGCAGGTACAGGTGATCCTGACTGCTCCTCCTATGATCTGTTATAATCGGGGTGAAATGGATTGAGGCGAAGCTGAGAGGCCATCTGCAAGCCAGACTCACATGAGTTTAACAGATCGCCCTGATCCCGCCAAAACATACAAAGAAGCGCTTAACGTATTTCTGAATATTGACTCCAGTCAGCACCTGTACATGGAGCCTTCACCCTGCTGCTGCATTTATCTGCTGCTCTGTGGGGGAATAACTCGACACAACAGATCCTCAGAGCGCCTCCCTGGTCCTTGTGGACGTTTAGGGTCAGTGGATTTACGTTTTGAAATAAAAATAAAATGAAACACATAAAAATGTCCTCATATCTGCTTACAACTACATTATAGTGTAGTCTTAGAAATGCTACCACTCAGCTCACATGTCCGGGACCCCCACTAGGGTTTACCAAAAGCTTCATAGGTGGTCGCAAGGCCTTCTTGATTTTAAGGCTTGCTAGAAAACTTTAAAAAATATACACAGTAGGCTCACTTCTGTGAAGAAAAGTAAATATAAAGTCAATTGTCTAATAGAACAATGGCCACGTGTCTGGGAAAAGAAAACACTGAATCTGTCAAAAAGAACCCTATATGATTGTTAAAAGTGATTAAAAAAATAAAATAAAACAGACAGAATTGTATAAAAAGTTCCTTAAACAGGAAATAATCTGCTCAAAATTCATCCAAATCTCTCGTTTTACACAAACTTCCTGCAGTTACTGAGTTCACTGTTTGGGTTCATTGTACAGTTTTGAATATAATATTAAAAATATCCATAAAATATGTCACTGTCACAGTTTACTGAATGATAGAAAAGGAGTCCCTTAATGAAAAAGGTTGGGAACCACTGATATAAACCACAAATGAATTGTTATATATTGCTTATAAAGGCCTGATACTCTACTGTATTTATTACTGTGTTAATATTCTTTAATGCTGCCAACCTGAACATAAGAGAACATAAGCCATGTGTAGAATTCAGTCAATAAAGACTGATTTTAAAATCAATCTCTCGTCTTATCAAGTCTAAAAAGGTGAGTGAAATGAGTGAAGGTCCCTGCGTACGGGGGCCCCGCTATGAGAACATAATGAGCACGCTGTAAACATTATGTAACAGCCGATAATGGCCGACGCTCGGCACAGCGCTTTAAGCAGAGTGTCACCTTTGTTCTCCGTATGAAGCGAGCTCGGTGGAGCTCAATTGTTGTGAACAGTGTGCAGTGGGACAATACGGCTGTCAGTGACGGCAGACAGGACTCCAACGCTGCCTGGGAGACCTTGGGCTTTCAAGAAAGAGAGAAATAAAGGCGGGAGAGAGGGGGAGGAAATGATGGAGGATCACTCATCCATGATGCAACAGCAGAGACTAGTGGCGAACGCCGGCGACGCACGGCCATCCTCTCTCCTCCTGCTTCCTCACGTTCTCGACGTCTCTGTTTACTTCTCCTTCTCAATCACTCTCCTGTTGTTTCTTCCTTTTTTTTCCCTCCCATATTCACCTCCCAGACTTGACCTTTTCCTCTGTTTGCAAGATTATTACGGCTACAATTATTACAGATTACGCCGAGGGAAGAGGAGAGAGTGTGTGCGCTGTCTCGCACACACACACACGCACACACACACACACACACACACACACACACACACACACACACACACATACAAAGCAGCTTTTTATTAGATCTGTACAATGGAGCTTATTGACTTCTCATATCAGCTAAAGGGCAACACCCATGAAATAGGAGGAATTATATTTCTGTTGTGTTTTATTGTGTATGCATGTGGGAATTGTTTCCCCTCTTTTCAGCTGCGGTTGCTAATTTTATACAGTTTTATACAAGCTGTTAGTTTTCCATCAGACACAGTAGCTCTGACCTCTGACAGGTACAAGTCTGAGAATATTTCCTTTAAAATGTCTTCACTAACGGCTCATTTTTGAACGAAAAATCCTCTCAAACATGCTTCCCTTGTACTTCTCTTCGTCATATTTGTCAAATTGTTGTATTTGACTGTGTGTTGATGAGCAGAAGCCAAAAAAGAGGGACGGGAGGTGGAGAGTGTTCAGCTGTGTGGAAGAATCTGAGCTTAATCAGAGCTGAGGGCGAGCAGATTAATTACACCACACTTATACACACACACGGACACACACAACGCCTAAAGTACACACTTTATGTTCACGCACACACACACACATTGAGCAGGAGTAGACACCGGTGGCCCTGGCTAATAAAGATGGCATGCTAATGAGCAAGTGTTAAGAAAGAGGGAAAAAAAGGAAAAAGAAAACAGCCGCGGAGCAAATAATTCATAAAGTCGCATTGATCTGCGAGTGGAGACGTTAAGCTTCCATTAAGGGCAACAAAAGGGAAGCATCATGCTTCATCACCAGGAGAAGCTAAGGGGAGAAATGTGAGATCTCAGACAGATTGTCATTAAGGACGTCATGTGACACCCTCGCACGCGCTCGTCATGTTTGTGCGCGGTGACAGCAGCACAAGCACGTGCGCGCAGGACAGTGGATGTGTCGCACTCACACTGTAACACAGGAAGAGAGGAGGGTGTGGAGAGAGAGAGAGAGAGAGAGAGAGAGAGAGAGAGAGACAATAATGAAAGATTAAGAGGAGGAGAAGGAGAACAAGGAGGGAGGGCGCCGCTAATAAATCAGGAAAAAACATGCAGCTCCGGTTTGTTTGGTGGCGGACTCCGCCTGAGCGTTTATGAGTGTGCAGCGAATGCTAAAGCTTTACTGTTAAACAGTTCGACGTGGTCACCGGGAAGCAAACACGGAAAACTTATTTGGATTCCAAAGTCTCCAGATTAGACAAATAATCAGTTTTCTCACTTAATTTAAGTTGTACCCGGCCATAAAGAAAGTTTTGGTTTCATTTCATCGAGTTTTGTGATTTCCCTTTTGCCTCAGTTGAGTTTGTATTTATTATCATCCATTTCTTAATCTTAGTGAAATATATTGCTGATTACTGGTGCAGTGACTGTAACGCCTCTCTTTATATCCCATTCTCCCACACAACTAATCAAATACTGCCTCTTCATCAGTGGCCCTCTGCTTCAAAACACGACGCTGTAAGAATCCCTGTACGCGTCATTTCTTTACGCGCCCGCTGTCGAAGTCAGGTGACGCATAAAGTATAAAGCAGTGGCTGAAACGGGCCAGTACTCACAGACAGACAGACAGACAGACAGACAGACACTTCTTCTAATTGCATGCTGCTACTTCCTGGTAAGTCTTTTTTTTCAACTGCCTTTGATTGGCTAGTGTTTGTTGCCTTCACTGGTTCGGTCAGTTAGGTTTAGGCATAAAGAGCGAGGTGTCACAGGAGTCAGAGCCGTGGTCGAGTAAATCTAGTTTAATGAGAAAACAGCGCTGAAAATAGATAAAAACAGGAAAAGAATTAGGGTTAGTGTTGTGCTGAATATTTTTTGAACTTTTCTGGTCCAATTCAGGCGCTGGATAAGATTCAGAATAAACAGAATATTAATAAAACAGCTCTTTTTATACAATCCTAATACGTCATCAATCATTAAGTCCTGTAACCCTGTACATGCAGAGGTCACAATACCCCTGCCAACAGTCATTGCGCAACCCTTGTCTGTACAGTAAGAACATAGAACGGGAGCAGAGGTTTAAACAGATCGTATTATGGCACAAAATACTATAAATTAATGTGAAATAGGAATAAAATATACCACAAGAGTGAGAATATGGTGGTGGATGGATGGTTTTTTAACCCAGGAGGCCGCAGTTTGTGTCCCCTGTGAAACCATGAAGTAAGTAAACATACGTTTTATTCATGCTCTTCAGTTACATCAGGTAAGTAACGTACGATAAAGTTAAAGATAAAGAGTAAGTGTTGAATATCGGACTTAGATTCAAAGACTCAGCAGAAACAAAACTCCAATGATATGAATGTTAATGTTGCTTTCTGCTGGATATATACACTGTCAACGGTTTGCATACAAGATTAACAAGATAAAGAGATTTCAATTGCTGCTATTTAAAGTTTTTTATGTATGAAATTCACTGCCACTAGATGTCGCACTAGAACGTCAGCGTCTCCAAAACAATGGGTGCTACGGCTGATCAGACTCCATTAACAAAACCAGTGATTTTACAAAGCAGAAAACACAGTTGAAACTGGACAGAAACTCATAAAACAGACTGCATAATAAAGTACATATATTCACTGTTCATCAGTATTATCAATAGTATATTGGGTCTCTATTAGTCTTTATAAAGCATGTATTAATGCCTTATTCTGCATGAGTCTATAATTATTTAGATGTTACTAATATGCACACTAATAAGCATAAGGATCCCTGCAGAAATAGACCTTTTTTGTTCAAGAGTAAGATCATATTTGTTGAAACAGCCCATATATCTCAATCGCTCACCACCAGACTCCATTGATAAAAATGGTAATTTTACCTCACGTATCATTGTAACTTAATTCAAAGTGGACAGAAACAAAATAAAACTGATCAAAACCGTGTTTGTTAGTCTTTCAAACAGTCACCAACTCAGGTTTGGTCAGAATAAACTCTTAATTCACAGAGTTAGACGTGAAAATATTCATGAAAAGTTCTGCAAGGTAAGCTAACAGTATTGACATTAACGTCAGCGCGACTCAATCAATACCTCAGCATTCATATGCAGATATCTGTTTATACTTAATATACAGGAGCTATCTGGATATTACCACTGCACAATGATTTTCAGCGCTGCCTAGTCTCCGTACTATCACCTACTCTGCCCCTGCTGAGTTTACTGACAGATTTAGCAACATAATTCAAATGATTCTGCATTCAGTTTAAAGGTTTTCTCATTTCAGAGATTGCTGCGTTCTGTCATTACAAACAACACTGGGCCTTAACACGATCTAAGGTGTTAGTATGAAACACTGCAGTGTGAGATTCACCAGGTGTTTGCTCTCATCACTTACCCAGTAAACAGGACCAAATATTTCACATGTACAGTATTATTGTCTTTGCCTCAGCTGTCCTCCCCTCTGAAGCTCTCTCCCCTCTCCTTCTCTCTTCTTCCTGTCAACCTCCACTGGGTTTAATCTGACTAGCCGCTGTGGTGACTGATTGACCGGCGAATGAGCTGTTTATTGGATGCAAGGGAAACAAATTGCAGTTTGACGTGTTCCCCGAGTTGTCTAATGAGAGCCGGGATGAAGTATATCACTCTCTGCATTCTGCTCTCTTCTCTCAGCATGGGCTAAACCCAAAACAGGGTTTGGACCTCTGCCAGGCCGATCTCAATCATCCCGATGCACCAAAGATAGGCCAAAGACTGCGTGTGTGCGTATGTGAAGATAGAAATATAGTAAATACAGTGCATACCTTCAGAATTAGCTTTCTAATGACATTGCTTTCTCATTTAATAGGTTTTAACTCATTCTTCTCCTTTAATACAACAACAGTGTTGGCCAGCAATCTCCACTGCATGAAGATTTCTGGCTAATTTAAGACCTTTTCACCATTAAAGAGGTAAAACTCAATGAATGGATGACTGAGATAAATCACCAAATACTTGTGATTCTTCTGGTTCTTTGTCGCTGGTTGGAGTTTTATTCATCCTATTTATTTACCCTCTATTTAACCAGGCAAATCATATGTATACAAGTATCCCGTCTCAAGGTTACAGCGCACATATTCCAGCAATTACAAGATATTGCATACAAAGAGAGACGTGAAGAATCTTTAACCATTTGGATACGTAACAAAATGTTTTCCCTTCACACTGCAGGTGTTAAACTGCCTGAGTGAGCTGAGTGCAGGGGTTCAAGTCCCCTTTCTGATAGTAGATTACAGTATTTATTTTAAAGGGCCAGTCCACTCAATTTTGGAAACAAAAGAAAAACGTGCTCACACGTTATATACATATCATATACCTTTAAGTCTCTCCATGTGCACGTTGGCTCTCAGTAGAGCGACTGAAACTGATGATTTTCCTCGTATCGCTCAGTGAATTAAGGGTTTATTTGACTGATTGAAATACAAGAGTTTTATTTCATTTCTGTCCAGATTGAAGTGTGTTTTACGGTTACCTACTTAAAATCAGTGGTTTTGTTAGTGGAGTCTGGTGGGCTGTAGCATCCATTGTTTTGGTGTGACATACTGGTAATCTTTAAAGGCACTATGTCACCTTTAATATTTCATTATTATATCTTGATCTGCAGCATCTGTTGGTTGGTCCAACACACTAACCAAGATATCTTGACTATTTCACACCAATATGGGCGACTGGAGACACACTAGACTTTTCTTATGAGACAACATGGGTCAGTTACCTGATGGTGGCTCCAACTGATGGTTCAAAAGGAATCACTACTGTGGGTATCCTGCTGTGCACGTCTGAAACATTGGCATTAATTAATAACTCACTCCTCATTACTGGTATAAACTACTCTGCCCCCTGTAAGGAAAGCCGTAAGCTCACTGAGACCAAGCGGCAACCTCAGTGGCTGCAAATGAACAAAAACTGCAGTTCCTCTAACGGCCACCAGAGGCCGGCTCCAGCAGTGAGTCAATCTCCATTAGGCCCCATATTAAAATGCCCAACTTTACAGCATAAAATAAACATGTTAACAGCCTGGTACAAAAAATAGTTTTGGTCTCTATAGCTAATTTTATACAACTCACCTGTTTAAATTATATTAAAGGTTAAAGTTGTAATTAAGTGTGTAATTAAGAGTGTGGCCACTTTGAGTGCCATCACAGGAGGCTGTTTTCAGTAGCCAGGCTTCACTCAGCTCCACCAGAGTCGGCAGAGTCAGGACTGCCAAGGACTGACTGTTAATTTATATATATATATATTTGTATCCTTATAGATTCTATTTGTTCTTCTTACGTGAGGCCCAATATCACAGAAATAAAACAGTGTCTCTTTACTGTAGCTACTGTAGTTTGAGTCAAGGTGTGTAATGTATGTGTAATGTACAACTTCTAATAATATCCCTGGCATTTATCTCACGCTGGCTTTATTTGGGACAGGTGTTTAATTCCTTTAGAACAAAACTCTTGCTCAGCACAGATGGAAATACTCTCTAATTGTGCTGCTTCTCCTGAGTTTTGTTCAGTAAATTTGACAACTAACAGCTTGAATTCAGACCGTAGATTTTTCTCTGTGCCGCCACCACGACACTTGTATGTGGTTTTACGGCAGCTAAAGATTTACAGACACTCAAAGTTTCCCTAAAATGAACTGAACGACTGAACTACGGTGAATCTAAAGATGTGTAGCATGTCCATATTGAAAAAATGTAAACATTTATATATGTGTAGGAGATCTAAGCAGCTTAAAACTCGCTCAAGTGGGAACCTGATGCTTTTTAAGTGGTTTTATACATCCAAAGAACTTAAAAATCTAAAAAATCTAGACCAGGCCTCTATTTGAGACTCGGCTTTTATTTAGAAGTTTTATAGTAGCCAGTGATGGTGAGAATGTAGAGCATTAAGGTGCACCGTTCGGAGGTCACATGAACGCGTGTTTGGACATTGTGTGTTTATAGAGGTGTGTGTGTGTGCAGGAGTTAAGTGTGTTCTACTGTGTATGTGTGTGTGTGTGTGTGTGTGTGTGTGTGTGAGACGGCTGTTGTCCTTGTCAGAACACCTGCTGTCTCCTCCCTTCCTCTCTCCACTCCTTCCTTTCTTCCGACACTTCATCAATTCACACACACACACACACACACTATAAAAAGATCCTGCACACACATTTGGAAACACAACACACACACACACACACACACACACACACACACTGCTGGGGACTTCCCTTGTAGTTGTGTCACTACTGTATAGAGTCAGATTTATTCAGCACACTGCAGTCCATACATTGTCACACTCTCTCCCCACTGCTCCCTCTATTTTTCTATTCTCCTGCCAATTTCTTTCATCCCCACTTCCCTGTTTTTCCACCTTTCCGCCTTTCTCCCACTCCCCGTCCATTTCTCTCGTTCGCTCCTCCATCCATCCTTCCATGTCTCCCTCCCTCTCTCATTACCTTAATTAGATCCAGCAGATGAACATCGTCTAGTCTGTTGGGGAGGGGGCTAGGCCTCGGTGATGCAATAAGGCTCATTTGCATCGGCAAAGTTAATTGCGGGAGCGGAGCAGGTGTATGGCAATAATGATCATCACACATGACACTCACCTGTGACCGGCGGCGTACGTGACACGCACACACACACACACACACACACACATTAGCCACGTGTTCGGCAACGTGCATATTGGGTTTTAAACAAGTTTTTTTTATTTCCTAACTAATCCCCAAATTCCTGCTGGTAATATCTATTGGAAGAAGGCCACAGATGCCGCAATGACGCCCAGTAGACGAGTAAAATATCCGTAAAATATGAAGAGCACATTCTCACGCAATAAAAAATAAAAGTCTGGCAGTGTGTGTGTGTGTGTGTGTGTGTGTGGTAAAATGTGGCAGCAGGGACACAAACAAGGTGCTGCTGGATGGAAATCAAATGCATGAGGAAGAACTGTGGAGAAGACAACAGTGGAGTGTTGTGTGCTGCAGAGAAACTGATGGTCAGTTAGCACGGATGTGCTTCTTATATTACAACCACAACTTACTGGAATTGTACCCTAGTTAGCATAGTACAGCTAATCAATGTACCTGAAGTTATGCAATACGTGACAGATAATCAATCAAACTGTGACTTTGGAACGATACTGCTAATTAAACTTTATTTGTGCTTGAAGTAACTGCTGTGAAACTATCAGAAAACCAGCTTTCTTGCTACCGGCGCTCCCTCTCCACATTCACTGTCTATGTCTCTTGATCACCACTCTCTCTCTCTCTCTCTCTCTCTCTCTCTCTCAAACAAACCAAAAGGAGTTTATTAACACAAAATGTGAAACATCAGTTAGATTTATAAGGTGTAAGTAGTCTGATACCGTTTTAATTAATGTTAATCACTTTTCATGACCACTGTCTGGTTTGTAAGACTCGACTTGTGAATCAGATCAAACTCAAGACGTTGATGATGACATGTTATGAATCTTGTGAGTTTTAGCTGTTGCCATGGCGACACAGCAAATGTTTTGGGGTTGTTTTTTTACAGCTTTTTTTATATCTCATGAAACTCGGCACGCACTTCACAAATGTTAAAAATGTTACATCTGATAGGGCTCTTGCGTATGGGTGTAGTAAAATGTCTCCATGTTTAGATGGTCAGTGTGCTCTTATGCAGGGCCGTGTCCAGAGAGGGGGCCGGGGTGACCCGTGAAGTCTGATTTTGCCACCCTGAATGCCAACCCATTATCCTTACCTTTTCCACTCTACATTGTCTTTCACAGGTTCAACATTTTAATCTAAAGAGGAAGATCATATGAAACTAGATGATCCATCGCATCCATTGGTACCAACCATGAAATGCTAACATGTTGGGAAGCCGGCTAAATAATGCTCCAAAGATAGGCAACATTTTTGACATTGGAAAAACTGCCAAAGAGGATCCTCTGAACTCTGATGTCCAGACTGAAAATAGGTTCAATGGGTACCAATGAGTCTGCCCTTTACAGACAAGCTAACCTTGTGCTAATTCTATGCAGTTTGTTGTATGTGGATTTGAATGTTTCTGCATACTGAAATATTCATATTATTCATTTTCATCCAATATTCATCCATAAACAGTGTTGGAATTGTATTGTATTTCATGCCACCTTCTGCATAAGTTCAGTGAAGATGAAGTAAAGTTCTAGTAAAGTGTTGCGGTAAAGCTGTTGGGTGTGATGCAATCCTCTTCCTGCTCATCTTATTTTGTCGACTTTTACAGGTGATGACTGTTAAGTTGCAAGGTCGAATTATAATTAGGTGAAATAAACCACTGGTGCTGGAACAGCACTCCGGAGCCTGTAAAACACCACCGACGTCATCGTTCGGCCTGCGGAGACTTCCAGTCTCCACGTCAAGCATCGCTGTCAAGACAGGAAACCTGATGGGTTTGTCATCGCCGACTGACCTGAATAATTTATAGACCTTGAAGTGAGGATCACACGTCTGTGTGCCAGGTTGAGGGCTCGGGGATGTGGCTCACACTTGTGTGTTGCCAGGTTGGGTGGACAGGGTGGTGGTGGTGACGGTTGCACCTACGCCAACAGTGTAAGATGGATTTCTCTGTGCATATTTAACACTACTGGATTCAACACCGTTTCAGGCCATATTTAGATGCACTGAGGTGTGGCATCACACACACTTAAGAGTTAATACTTTAACAGGAACGCGGGGCAGAGAGAACATATGAGCCACTATTTCTACTGACTGCAGGGTGTCCAGGTGAAATGAAAAAGCTATGTTTAATGTTTTACATCCTCAGTTGTATTGTTCCCCTATTTAACAATTTATGCTTTTATATCAAAATCCAATCATTTTGTTTTCCTGTAAAACAAAATGTGATGGTTTCTTACACCCCTTAAAATCAAGAAGACCTCACAACCCCTTTCAGAAACTTTGGCAACCTCTAGTGGCTGCCCTGACCCCCAGGTTGGGAACCACTGTTACAGTGTAGTCCACACTCTGCTTCAAAGTTACCTGCAATGCAACAATCCCACTTCTTTCATCAGGCTTACAAACATGACTAATGGGTCCTCGGCTGACGCTCTTGCCATTAATATCTCCGTTAATAACTTCAAGCTTTTGGTGCTTTAAGGAGAACGTAAGGATGAGATACCCGACTGTGTACCTCTGAACGGGCCTCTGTTTGTGTCGCAGTCGAGAAGCGAAGCAGAGCGGAGTGAGAATTCGAGGATTGTCAAAGTAAAAATGTGATGATCACGCCAGATGGCGAGTTTTCCGCGTCACTTCAAAGAGGCAGGGACGGCGCTTTGTAGGCATTCTGCCGACTGCTTCTCTTTTCATGTGCGGGTCAGGGAGGGTCGGCGACGCTCTGTCTGAGCCTCTTCATTAGTACCCTTATTTCATTCATTACAGACTGTGGTTTTAATTGTCTCCAGGTACTGTACACATATTGCATTTCTGGCGTTTTGGAGCTTTGCTTTGCGTCAACACTTTGCTTGGGGGGGAAAACTAAATGGTGGAATTTATTTGAAAAAGTCTTTGCGCGACCAAGGACTTTTCTCACTAGTTGGTACGGCATCTGGTGAGGTAAACAAACAGAGTTGTGTTCAAAAACAATCGACAGCCTGCTGATCGTCCACCAATACACACACTTACCGCTTGTCTAGCATTGTTAGTGTGACAGTGTTGCTTCTGAATCTGCCTCCTACAATGCAACGCCTCATAATTATGTGAAATACAGAAGATATTTATTTTAGTTTTTATTTGCAGTATGGTGTACACACACACACACACACACACACAATAAAAGACCATAAAGGTGAAAACGGGGAAGGAGATTGAAAACGCCTGACCCATCAGTCAAACAGAGGGAAATCATTTGCACAAGAAGAACCACACAAACCACAAGTAAACAAGCTCTTCCTCCTTTTAATGCATTATTTATGGAAAACAGGACAGGGAGGGAGGAGGAGGAGTGCAACTGAGTTGTGTGTGCAGTATTGTATATGATGTCCTTTGTGTATTATTCATGACTGCTGCAGCGTCCCTGTCTGGTTAACATACTGTATCTCTGAGTACAAGACTCACTCAGTGCTGCTGGTCAGTGTCCGCTCAGTGACAGTCCAGCAGGATCCAGTTCAGCTCAGGTCTCCTCACTGACAGTGTGGATCAATGCAACATCAAACAGCATCCCCCAGTGAATTCTGCACAACCTCGCAATTTTGTCCAACCACCACAACTTTTCCTCAGTTTTCTCCAATCATTATAGTTTCTGTTTGTTTTTAATGAATTATACAAAGACATTTTAACAATTTTTGCTGTTTGAATTTTCTCTACTAGATAAACTTAACAAACACTAAGCAAATTGTGTTATTTGTACTTGTTTACTCGCGCGTTCATTTGGATTTGCTCTGTTAAAAGTCACCATTTAATCGTTTACAACATTGATATTTGATCAAAATAAACAGATTTAATTGGAATAAATGGATCAAAATGATGCCGCAATAACTACGACTTCTAAAAAGTCTGAATTTAGACATTGTCGGTCCGTCTGTAAGACGAAAAGAAAACACTTTTAAAATCCTTGTTTCCTGAATGGAGTTTTGTTGATCAGGGCTTTGCTAACTTAGTTCATAGTAAAGAAAAACCGATAGCTGGAATCAAGTAACAGACATATTTTCAGCTGTATTTTCAGGCGGGAAAGTCAATGAGGGCAACTGGTGGACAGGTGTGGAATGATAAGGTCTGACAATCCCCCCCCCCGATGTCCTCAATAATGATCAGAAACAATGGTGTACAGATCAAGCAGCGGAATTCAATGTTCTAATATATTCAACCCGCAGATACTCTGTCGTTCTCACATCTTTTAAGCATTAAAACTAATTAAAAGGTGAGGAGATGAGATATGTGTCAGAGCGGGACAGCAGTGTGGATCTATGGGACGCTTCGCTCGAGCTCACAAGTAACAGTTAAAACTGAGTTTACTTTATTTTACTATAGAGAAACTTCACCGTCTCACCTATTAGCCTATTAAAAGAACAAGTAGAAAGTGTTTGTTTCAGGTACAATTAACACTTCTGTGCATGTATTTAACAACCACGGCAACAGCTACAAGCTACATGGGAGCCGAAATTAAAAGGAAGCCTTTTTCCGTTGCTCGTGTGGTAAACCAGCTGTGCAGTGTTGCACCCAAAAAAAAGCCCAACCAGGTTTACGTGGGCAGTCTGTGTCCTTTTAAACTGACCTGTCCCTTTTAAAGGACAACATATATTATTTATAGGATCTTTTGGTCATTTAAATCAAATTCCAGCTGAGTGGAAAACTATCCCAAACTGGAAAAGACTCCATGTTGATTTGTGCTGTTCACACTGTCATGAAAAACAGTCACATATGAGAACAAAAACCTGATTTGGGCCTGTTTTGCCTGCAGTGTGAACGTAAACAGGTGAGGAGGGAGGAGAGGAGGACGGGTTCAGGTGTATCCGTGACAAAAAAATCCTCAAGCACAACAACAGTATTATACTCTTGTACTATATCCACTGCTGCATGTCAGAATACTGAATACAACCTTTAGATAATGAGGCTTTGGGAAATACAGTACATCATTGGAAGAAATGTGCATTACTGGTCAGGGTTGTAGATCTAAAGTAATCTGATACGCCGTCACCGAACGGAGTGCCTCTAGGTCAAACCCACTCCGGTTTAGGCCGATCTAATCCTCCCAGTAATGCCTGAGTCATTTGGTGGGAGCTGGAGGAGGATGTTATTCTTGGAGGTGCGTATTGGTTTGCGTCTCGGGGCTTCTAGGTAAAGTCACAGGGGGGTCACAGGCTATGTGCTATGATTAGCAGAGTTGCAGACTGAGAGGGGAAACAGCAGTAGCAGGCATTAGCTGTGTTTGCACAGCTGTTAAAGTAATGCTACCTCATTCCTCTGCTCTGGAGGCAGGGCCTGCAAGCTGCAAGGATGATAACACATTGTCCTCCCGGGGCTCCCGTCACTTCAGTCACTTCAGTCGTGAATTTGAAATTTCTCTTTTTCTCAGTGTCTTTGGATTACTTCAGCTGTGCCATTCTCCTGCAATCATTTACATTTGCAAAAGGACTACTTTTTTCCCTCTTACCTCGCTCTGCTGGATCTCAGAATGATAAACATGTATATGTTTTTGTATTAAAAGGTCCAGTGTGTAACTTTTAGGAGGATCTGTTGGCAGAAATGGAATATAATATGCAAGGGATAATGAGATGAGTGCATGATCAGGAATTAATGGATGTTGTGGAGGCCATTATTCCTGATAATGGACACCTTTTTGGGCATTATCCGACTTACTTCACTTCAAAGAAAATCAATACGGTTACATAATATAAATATGTTTGTGTGTGCCAGAGAGTTTTACACTACGAAAATAGCGAGCTAATGTTACGCTACCAAGATTCAAAGTCAATAACACTGCGTACGGTTGACAAACGGGAATTATGCAGCCATGTCATTGTCCCCAAATCAATAAAGATTCTCCTGAACGATGTGAAAAGTATTGCCTGTAGTGATGAACTCACTAAAAAATTACCTTTAAATGTACCACAGTTGATGCACGAGCTCATATATGTTCAACCGTTGTCTGGTCAGCGAAGCATTTTAGCCTCTACTAGCTCTGTTTTGGTTTTTATGGACCACAAATGCTTCTTTGCTGTCAACCTTATGTCAAGCTCAGTTTTGTTACCAGCTCAAATAAGGAAATTGTAACCTTATTTCTTTGCAGAAGTTGTTTGTTAAGTAAATAACACTGGATTGTCTTAATGTTCTTATCATTTCAAGTAAATTAAAAGCAGTAGCACACCAGTTCTTCCTACCATTTGTCAAAGTAGAGCTAATACCAAGCTACAGAAGTTAACCCAATGTGTTTCATATAAATTAGCATATGTGTGGAGGAAGACAACAAATTATACAGTAAGATATAGTTTAAGACAGTTTTCTTTTTGGTGACCGTAGTGGGATTTCTGAAATTGGAATAGTAAATTACAGAGAAATTATTACAGCAATATATTGAAGCCGTCTATCATCTCCGTCGCTGTTTGCATAGATTCTGTTTTAAAAGAGAATATACGTCCCTCATTTATTGGCTTTTTAACTGGCTTTCATCCGGATGTCTGTGACATGGAAGTTGGCTCTCTGCACGGTCTGACACCGTCTGTTTTAGCTAATTTGGCTCCGTACCGACGCACTAATGAGAGATTGGGACATCGACACCGGGTTCAGGGTGTGCAATGACTCAGAGAGAAAAATGGCCCATCGTGAGCGCCGTTACTGCTCTCATTCCACCTTTGAGCCAAAGAGTTTAGATTTTCTCATTAAATGAATAACATTACAATATTACCCCGTTCAGAGGTATTATAAAATCTTATATTTCCCAAAGCTGCTGAAATAAAAGGACTCGCTATCAAATTCTGGTCCACTCCAGCTCATACCGTAACCAAGAGAGTGACATAGCCAGCAGGGAAGGATTGAGACGATCGAGGACAAAAAAAAGTGATAGAAACAGATCGGCGTGCTAATGTGTTCTTCCCCGTTGATGGGGAGATAAACAGGAAGCGTTGTGGTAAATTCTGCCTGAAGAGTGTGATTGCTGACAGGCCTGACCTCTGCGCTCTCGCCATGTTTCCCCATAACTCACAATTAACGCTGACATTAGATCATCCCGAGAGGCCCGTCCGGCTTTATTTCCCTCCCCGCCAGAAACCGGGCAGCGGCAGCGAGGGCCCCTGGACCCGAGCCCAGTTCTGTGATTTAGCTGGAGAGAGAGGAGAGGGTGGGGTACCCTGAGCACACTTTGGGGGTTTAGGGCTGTTATGGATATGGCTGTGGTAATTACTCAGCGCTTGTTATTGCCCACACTGCCACACCTGCGCCCGGCAAAATGCCGGTACAGCGCCGGAAGGCGTCCGACAACATCTGAAGAATGTTGAGGATGGCATCAAGCTGGATGAGTAAAGCCAGAGATATGAACGGAGAGAAATCTTTTTAATTAGAGACAAACCTTAAGCAGTCAAAGGCTTTACTTTGTTATTTTGGACAGGCGAGTTGTGGTGCCGTCCTTTTATTTGGAAAATAAACGAGCACCTGTTCTTCGACGTGTCAAACTCAATCTCACGGCTCGTTAGCGGGGCCCCTGCCCAATAACCCAGCTTTAGCGCTGCTTTGGCTCCTAATTCCCATCTCTGGGCTGTCACACAGTGTCACCGCCACAGTCATTCATGTTTTTATTAATTTCACATTTCATCATTTATTTATCGCCCAGCCAGGCTGGCACGCTAACACCGGGACCTCGGACAGGAGGTACAGAGAGGCTGACAGTAGACAACATTATTTGTCTGGAAAACCTGCTGACCACTGACAGCGAAGGCAGCCGCCACTGAAGAGAAGCAACCTTGCTTTTTCACAGGATTTCCCATTTTAATAAGTAGCTTCCTGTAACTGAGAGACTATTGTGTGGAGTGCAAAAGAGATTCTGATATAACAAACAGGGTTGGGCTACTTACTAAAAAAATAATGTATGTATCACACATTACTCAAATACTTTACGGATTACTCTCTGCCAACAGTCGTTACACTCCTAGTTTTTATTTTACTTTTCTATTACTTTTCTGCTGCTCCCCACAAAATTGGTAATTGTATCCTTACGTCCCAAAATTCAGACGATTAAAATCCAGATTTGTTTGTTAAAATCAAAGTAATGTGAATATTTGCAGCTGCTAAATGTTTCCATCTTCCAAACTATTTTCTTCCAGGATTACAAAAAATGAATCCAAGGATGTGATTGGGTTGTTGGATTTCAGATCAGTAGGAGGTGACGACAAAAGTAATGTTGTAACTGTGTTTTTGGAGAGTAATAAACATAATTACACTGTTAGTTAGTGGGGAAAGTGATAATATGGCTATAATGTTATTACTAGTAATGACTTACTGCCCAACTCAGTTTACAATATGTACAGTACCGGCAGTTCTGTGCAGTGTTACATCATACTTTAGCCTGTTAGCTGGTTGAAGTACAGCTGAGGATGGAAGACTTTTAATGTATTTGGTCTTTAAGTATAGGATCAACGAATTATCAACAGTTCTTACAAGAGTCCATTAGTTACAGCTCATAAACCCTTCATAAATGGTTTCTTATTAGTAAAACAGTTAGATGTACTCTCCTTCATAGTCTTATATGTGGGTCAATAAGACAATAAAGTTTATTCAGAGCTCTTCTGTATACATTGGCTCAGCCTGCAGGGCGTTCATATAGCATATGCTTATATAGTGTTGAATTAATGTGTGTCCTTCGCGGCCTGTTCCTGTGTGTGGCGCTTTATGTTGGATGTCTGAGTGTTAGAAGGGAAGCAGATGCCCTTTACTCCCCCCCCCACCACCACCACCACCACCACCAACCACCCTCCTCCGCTCCTTCCTCCTTCCTCCCACCTCCCACCCAGGTAACAGAGCTGTCACCCTGCTCTTAACCAGATCTGAAAGCATTAACACCCTCGCCCTGCGTGCTTTCTCCCTCGGGACTCGGGCCACGGGCGACAGCAGCGTTGCCCTCCAACCACCGTGCCCCCGCCGACGCTGGCACATGAGGATCAGCGTGGCAGGGCCGTGTGGCGCGGGCTCGCACGCGTTGGCAGCCGTGCCCAAAGTCACTCGGCGGGCCCTGGCGGCGAGCCAGTCAGTTGAGCCGAGGCCAGAAATAAAAAGACAGCCAGAGAGGAGGGGAGGGAACGAGGGACGTGTGAAAAGAGACAAAAGTAGAGGAGCATTTTCTCTTTCATTTAGCCATCCAACTGTTTTCTCCCTCTTCTTCTAATTGACAGAATAAATGCACCTGCCATTGTGGGGCATCACAGAAATGAGTTTTGGCGCCTGTAGAGACACCAGAGGGGGAAAGAGAGGAGAACAAATCCAGGGTCAACTGCTCCAGTGCATCCCATATTTCTTTCACTTACCGAACTCCAGCGCAGGTGTTTTACTCAGCAGTGAGTTATAGCGAGCTTAATGTATTTCTGATCTCTTATGGAAGAGTTTTCTTACTGTCTCTGACCTATGACCCTGTTTTTTAGGTCTCGAAACCCCAAACAATTACACATTTGTCACAGTTACATGCAGGCCTGGGCAAAGGAAGGCAGGTTATAGAGCACATTTCAAACCCAAAGTCCACGAGCAAAATAGAATTAGACAGGAAAAAAACACACTTAAAACAATAAACAAATACATTTAATTTAATAGAAAATGTATTAAAAGCAATAATACATTTTAAATAATAAACAATTACTGGCTACTGAGTTGCATTGACTTTACAGTTAAACAGTAATTCTACAGCAGCATTTCTACATTACAGTAATAAGGTTGCGTAACGACTGCGAGGTCACAGTATACAGCTGTCATGTCACAATGATTTACTGTAAAAAAAAATAAAAAAATGATACAGTAACTTACTGTGAGAATAATGCAACACGTACAGTTAAATATTTAACAGTGCAAGTGGGTCTTTGGCTTGGATTTGAAAGCAGTCAGTGTTATTTAAAGTCTCAGTTCAGCACAGAAACTAAGGGTTAGTTTTATCTTTGGGAACAATCGGTAAACCAGAACCAGTCGACACTGAGAGGGCTGTACTGTATGTTCCTATTGGGTCAGAAGATCTGATAAATATCTTGGACCTAAACTGTTCATTGGCTTGATAAGTGCAACAAATAGAGGAAACACTTGGTTTGTATGATGATGATGATGATGATGATGACTGATCAGGTGAATTGTCTTGAGCCAATCAAGTACAGTATTGGGTTTAGTTAAGTTATTTCCTGTTTTATTTTGTAATACTGTTACTTTACTTCCTTTGTTTTCCCGCCAGTTTTGTTTGAGTTTCCTGATTATTTTCACCTGTGTCGAGTTATCCTCCCCTCAGCAGTGGATTTAGTCCTTTCCTAAACACTTTTCCTTGACCTCTGGAAAAAATGAAACAAAACTTTGTCGTATTTAGATTCAACAAGCTTGTTTGAAGATTACTGATAACTTGACAGATTCAAATCTGTTTTATTTGTATAGCGCCAAATCATTTTCATCACGTTATCTCAGGACACTTTTCAGATAGAGCAGGTCTAGACCGTACTCATAATGTAATTACGAGTAATTCTAATTTAATTAATTAATGTAATTAAAAAAATTGAATTATTTACAGAAACCCAAAAGTTCCCACCATGAGCAAGCACTCGGTGACAGCAGCAAGGAAAAACTACATGTTGCTTGATGCTGCAGGATGGTCCAGTGTATTCTCTGCTTAAGGAGACAAGAAAGGAAGCGTCCAAGCACCTTTTCTTAACATCTAGAGAATTTGAAAAGCTCTTATCATGGCTGCTGAACAAAAAGAGTTTAAGTTTCATTGATTCTGTGTTTCCTCCTGTGTTTTCTGGACTTACTAACCTTGGTATTTCTTGGTATTTGTATGCTGTTGTTGGACTGTTTCTCTAGTTTTTACCCTTGTCTGTCTCACCATCCTGTACTTTGATGCTGAGTAAATCATTGTACTACTGAACAGCTCTGCCTTATCTGTCTTGCATTTGGGTCCAGTTCCCTCGTGTTCCCTGTTACCCTGCTTGAGTTGTGACACCTTGCAGAGCAGTTGAAAGCATCCAATCGTATAAAGCGGAGTTCGTGAACAGGTAATCAGCCAGCGAAGGCAAACTAAGCAGGTAAGGGGGGCAGGCGGGTAAAACTAGGAAGCAGAACCACAAAGACTGGGTAGTGCATTCGACCATCTGGTAAAAAGACTTGGGAGAGGGGCTGGTATATATGCAGGGGAGATGATGAGGGGACGGGGAGCAGGTGTGCTGGCAGGTGAGGGGATCAGGTGACTGGAGTTTCATTAGCAGTTCCACTTCCCCTCAGATCCTGGTGTTACGTAAAAGAGAGAAAGTAGAACTCACTCACCCTTGAACACTTTAAGACCAAACTATCATGGCTCGACCGACAGTTGTAAGCCAATAACGAAATCATCAGAAATACCTTCAGATGAAAAGCTGTTTGATCTGTGATTTTCATATAGATGAAAATTAGCTCATTAACTCCGGCACATTTACATTAATGTGTAACCTGAAATGTGCTTTGTCACTGATAAATAAAGTTTAACATTCATTATATCACCTTTCCATTGCACCAACTGCAACACGTCTGGAGTTTCAGTCCTCTGAGGGCAGATCTCACTTTTCAGACAAATGGAACGACACTTATGATGGCAGCGGGGATTCCCCAGAGGGGAAGTGAACAAGGGGATGATGAACGACCATTGAAAGGCAGCATGGGATTGGCGGGAACACAGTGAGGGCAACAGCAGGGAAGGAGGGGAATGGTAGGAATCTGACCAGAGCGAGCGCCATCGTTGTCGAAAACAAGGCAGGAAGCGTGCGACTGATCGTACTCATCTACACCTGAACGCCACCACCTGCAAAACAGCTCAACTACAACGTCCACGACCAAATTAATCTGAAAGAAATGCTGTAGTGCTAACAGAAAAATGATTCTGAATGTGTCAGAGCAAACAGCAAGGAGACTGAGCATTTAGTTTACAGTTCAGAGCTTACAGTCTGAGTACGGACAGCTAATAGGACCGTTACCGATCTAATAGCAGCTAATACAGCAGTGCGCCGGTAAAAGACTTCCTGTGTTACAAGAGAAAAGATCCGTGTTGCAACAATCCTCTGATACTTTGGTCTCGTTTGACAATGTTTCTGTGACTCTCCAACTAATGAGAAGTGCGTCGACTAATAGTTCACTCGACTATTAAGAGACGGCCCTACCAATAACCAAATATTGAGCTTGTCTAAACATTTATGAGTTATGACTTGTAAGTAAAGAGATGTTTCTATGGACACAGTGAATAAACCAGGCTGCACAGATACAATAATAACATTCATAGACGTAAACTGGATTCCAAAGCCATTTATTTATATAATAAACATTTAACTATTTGTACTCAGATGTCAAATATGGTCTGAAAAATGTACAGAGAACACTAGAAATTTGGGATTTTTAAATGTGTAGGAACCCTGTCAGTGGAAAAGAAAGACTATAAGTGCTTGTGCATGTGTGTGTGTGTGTGTGTGTGTGTGTGTGTGCGTTCAGGTGTGTGTTTGTGGTGTATTTGGGGGATGGACGAGGGGAGGGGGAGACGGACTGGACAGATTCCGACGCATAATTTAAATTTAATTGGACCGGGCCTGACTGGCTGGGGTCAAAATGAAGAGAAAATCAGTCACATTAATCAAGATAAAATTATCAGCTGATTAATCAGTGTTCTAATTATGGTGCCGGCGCTTTCTCTTCTTTGTTCTGTTTTAATTACTCTGCTTCATTGTCTTTTCCATATGGCCAGCATGTCCCCCTCAAAATGCCCAGTGAGCACACAGACATGCAGACTCTGACACATACACACTCACACATCACCACCAACAGCAAAAATAATTAGTGCGTGCTCAAATATGTGAAACACTTTGTGCGTCTTAAATGCAGAGATCCCCATTTTCCACTTCCTTTCACCTGTCCTACGATTTTGTGTTTGTCGGGAACTTTGCTTTCAACCGGAAAGGGAAAAAGATGGAACATATTCCAGCTCAGCCCTTTCCTGCCTCTTCCAGTGAGATTAGATGTTTCTCCACTTTCTGAGTCTCTTACAGTGCACGATCGCCATTTTGTTTACTGGTGTCCTCACAGGGATCTGTAAGGAGGAGGTTGGTAAAGGCCAGATTAACCTATTCTGAAGACAGATACTTACAATTAGTAACATTTCCACATTAAACAGTGTATAAACTCTGGCTCTATGTTCTATATATAGTTCAGTTGTGTTCTAACATTATCCCAAATGTTTCCAACGATGTTCAAACTCGGAGAAATCTGTTTTTATTCAGGTAACGCTGCGTTTCACCGGTCGCCTGTCATTGGCGTCATATCCCCTTTGTGCCTGCGTCAGTGTTGCTGTTGTCTGGTTCGACTAATAATTGGCAAATACTGTTTGTAATATTACTGTTTATAAAATAAAATGAAAACTTTGCCTTACCTTCCTGTTTTGTTATTGTTTTGATGTGAGCGACCCCCCTAGTGGCAGAAATCACAGACCACCTTAAAGGAAGTGACTGTTAGTGGAACATGGTGCTCGGTGCAGCAGAAGAAGCTCTCATTATCTTTCAGGCTAGGTTTAGCTTCTGAAGCTCCAGTGCTAACTTGTGCTAAGTGCTAACTGCTAGCAATCAGTGAGTGTGGACTGGGATGTAATAAGTTAGTGAATAAAACATGTTCTGTTGCCACAGGGGCTCCACATTAGGCAGGGCAAAGTGGTGATTAGCAGACCCATCAGACTCTGCACTGTAATTCCCATCACCACTTCCTCCATCTCTCCTTTTTATTCCCTACCTCTTTCCTCCCACTGTAGTCCTTTGAATTCATGCCTTCTTTTTTTTTTATCTACTTCTTTTTAGCATCCGTCCTTTAGCAGTTGTTCACTGGGTAATGTGTTATAATTTTCTTCATGTTGCTGTATAATTCACTGCAGGGTTCCCGAACGTAACCTTAAGGGATTAAACCTGTTTACCCTACTACTTCATGTCAAAATGGCTACTGTAAAAAAGGTGCATTGACTAAAGCTTTCAACATTAATTTGGCCAGTTGAATTATCGTTAACTAGCAGATCGCTCTCAATATGGCGGCCGCTCAGACACACAGCGGCACAGCAACCAGTGAAGTATCTACACTTCTATATTTACCGGAGCTGCTGCTGATGGAAACAAACTTTCCTGCTGTTGCTGCTTCATATTAAATTCATATTAGCTTTCCACCGGTGAACCGATTTAGATGCTTTTATTGTGAAGAAGCTACAGGAAATGTAATTTGTGTATCAACATATTAGCGGACATTCATTATCTTCTACTACGGTTTGTGATCAGAATGATGATTTACACCATGCCAACATAGCTCAACTGCTCACGGCTCAACACCTATAGAATATATGAATATATATAAATACAGTATATATATATGTATATGTATAGTATGTATAGAATATATAGTATGTATAATATGTATAGTATATGGTATGGTATTCCTGTCCAGACACTGGTGGCAGCTGCAGCAGTTGAAACATTTCTGTCTGTGTTTTATTGAGTTGTCGGTGTGTCGGAGTTGAATCAGACCACTCACACCAGCGCCGGCGACCAAACCTCTCTGAATATGTAATTAGCTGCAGCAGTACAAGTGTCTCATGAATATTCATGATCTTTTTAATTAGGTGGCTCTCTTCACAGCTAGCCGCCACAAAAAGTTACCTCCTCGTCACACACTGTGTGTATGTGAGTGTGTATGTGTGTGTGTGTGTGTGACAGCATTTCTGTGTGTTGTGTGTGTGTGTGTGTGTGTGTGTGTGACAGCATTTCTCTGTGTGTGTGTGTGTGTGTGTGTGTGTGTGTGTGTGTGTGTGTGTGTGTGTGTGTGTGTCTTCTCAGTCCAGTACGAGTGCTCAGGTGGGGGGAGGGGTTGGTAGAAGAAGAAATGATGAAAAGGAAGGAAAATGTAACAGCAAGGAGAATAAATCAAAGGATAATGATCATGTACTTTATTCTATATCTATCTATCTACACTTTTTACATTCTGTGATGGGATGTCAACCAGCAACGACTGCAGGAAGGACCACGGAGCTGTTTAGCCTAGCATAGCATAAAGACTGGAAGAAACCGCCAGCCTGGCTGCTGGAAGCTGATTTTCTCAAGAAAAATATTAAAAATAGCTCCTCTGTGCTCCTCTCTTTTAGCTCGTTCTTATCTTACTGATGTTTGTTTAACTCAATATTTCTGATAAACTTGTTAAATTAAAGATTAACAGCTGGGACCTCGATAGCGTGGCACCAACCCCGATCACTACAGCACAAACTGTGTGACTGTGGTCACTCCATCCAGCTGTTGTTCACCGAGAACTATTCCCACCATGTAACTTGCTCCACGGAGGCCGCCACGTTGAACCGCCACGTTTCTACAGAAGGCCTGAACGGACAAACCAAACACTGGCTCTAGATAGTTTCTTCTCAACCTGTTCTCATTCCCAGGTTGTCAAATACAGAAGCCAGCATTTGTTCACTTAGTCCTACACAGAGACACGAGATTGATATCAGTATTCACTCTTAGAAAGAAAGCATAATTCCTCTTCATACTGACTCCCACCGACGGCAGTGTTGCAGAGATATTGTAGATCGAGAGCTCCCGGGTGAGACATTTACGACAGAGTGCTTAAAGAGTTCCTCTCATTGAATAAAAAAGGTCACAGTTAAGGTTTGCTTATTTACTAAAGTGGCCAGTTGGGATCATGAAGCCTGATGGTGGCGTCCTATTACAGCAGCCAAGCTATCATCACATTAAGCATCCTGTGACAGACATGTTTACGACTGTCACATGTGAGAAGTGCTATTAGATATTACCAACATTCAATCTCATAAGTGATCCACGGAGACGGGAATGATATCAGCATAGTGTTTGGAAAAGTGACTTTTTATAGGCGAAGTTGGTGATGTATTAAACACTCTGAGTGACACTCCTGTCCACAAAGTAGTGCAGCTTTATTAAAAATTTGTTGTCTCTACATCAAAGGGAAGCAGCTAGATTTATTGAGCATTAAATTATTCTAATGTTTCTCCTAGCGTGACTTTTATATGAAAATCAGGTGCAGCGTTTCATTCGTTTGATAAGATTTGATCGTTTTAGAACATCTGCTACTTTCCAGAAGATGTTTTATTGGTGGGGGTTCATTTACAATATGGCCGAGAAAAGCTCTGCTCAGTTGAAAAATGCTAATTGTATATTGATCATCATAATAGCTGAATTATAATTTGATTGCTTCTTTGAATTTTATTTTATTCTTCAGTCTTCAGTGTGATTAGAAACAGTGAGAGTCCAATTTTAATGGGTTTCTTTTTCTCGCTGGTCTGGCTGGATCAGGCAATTAGAAAGACGTTCTACATTCAAATATTGACAGTTTTGGCGCTCTGCCCACACAAGGTGACATTTCTGTTTCTCAGCCACACCGGTCACCCTCTCTGTTTCACGCATCTGCAGTTCAAAGACAGAAAAGCAGGAACAAACGCCGACTGATGCCTGAGGAAGCGGCCTGGTGAAGAGCCACAGCTCCAGCTCAAATGCAGAACAAGAGAGATCCCTTCTGGACGCTCAGTGTCATTACAAGCAGCATACAGGAGGCCACAGAGAGGATCGAACAGGAGCTGATGAAGATGTCAGAGACTTCATCTGATCTAGCTACGATTTTCAAGTCTTCAAAACACATTTGTGGATATTTTCTGCGCGCATTCACTGCAAGATCAAATGTGTGGTTAATATGCAAAATATGCATTATTAATGTGGTTATTGCATAAAATGACCCCAGGAGGAAATTAGTTTCATTACAGTTGCTCACAAGAAATTAAAGAAATAGAAATAGAAATAATAATAACATTAAAAATAGGCATTATATTACAATACATAACAATAAATAGAAAAGAATAGAAAAATTGAAAACGTAGAACATACAATAAGAACATAATAGAGAAGATAGAAATAAGACTATGAATAGGTTTACTACTACTTACTCCCTGTTTTTTGTTGTTGTCTTTTCCAAAAAAGTTGCATTTATGAATATATAAAGCTGGAAGGAACAAACAAACATAAGATTAGAACTTAAACTCAACTTAGTCTCACATCTTAAATAAATAAGGATGAATAAGTTCTCAGTTAAACTAACACAGAATAAGGAGAACTCCTCTTACCAGATCTCGGTAGCTGGGAATCAACAATCATCACAACGTTTCAATTACTTTTCAAACGGGCGAGAACTTTCCTCTTCCAGACATCAGTAATCAATAAGTCTGGCGCTAATAACAGTCCTCCTTGTTTTGTTGTCAACATCCACTGTTGCTCACTTCCGTTGCGTTGCGGTTTTTGGATTTGTGTTACGAGTTTTGCCGTTTGCCGATACCTCTCAGCCACCGTACACCTCTGTACTTTGGACATAGATGTATACCATGTTTTACATCAAAGAGTGGCAGCGGGGGTGGGAGATGTTTGTTGTGGGGTGGCAATGGTGTTCTTTTTTTTATTCATGTACATTGCAGTGTAATGCAATGTTTTTAAGATTTATTCAAATGAAATTACAGGAGAAAGTGAGAAATGCAGAAATAGTTCATTTTAATTATTGTTTTTTTTTTTTTGTATAATTCATTAAAAATCAAATCAGCACTGTCTGGAGGACTATCTGTGCCGCACGCCTGTATGGTCAAAACTGGAAACAATGCAGTGAGTTTGGGGATCGCAACTTCCTGCAGGGGCCGATTAACATTTAAACAGTTTTAAAGGAGCTACGTTTTATTTTTACTCAAGTAGGTTTTACCACCAGTAGAACAACTTTAGTAAAGTCACTCTACTTCCACTAGAGTCAGATTACTGCCCCCCTCCGTCCCCTGCCTCCCCCGTCTTTCTGCTGTCTAATCATCTGGCCTCATTAGGCCCTAGCTTCTCCATTAGGGGCCCGTGGCTTGGCACAAAATGGCCGCCCTCAGGCCCTCCCGCTGCCTGGCGAGGAGCTGCGAAACTGTGAAACTGCTCTGTGATGTCTCCACCGCCCCGGCATATCTATCCATCACCTTACCGTTTATCACACTCGTCCGCTGACAGGCCTATCCATCAGAGCCTAAAGTGTCAGGGCCTGCTGGAAAACCCAGCAGCTCCTGTGGTAAATAAAGAAGAAACACAGCGGGATCACAGAGGAGGAAGGAGGGAGAGAGGAGGTGGTGGGAGGGAGAGAAGGGAAAAGAATAGAGCAAAAGGAAGAGAGAAGTAATGGGGAGACGGAAGTGAGGATGATGAAGAGGAGGGAGAGAGCGGGTGACAAGGAGGAAGAGCAACAGCATTGGTCATATATATGTTTACTTTGTGTCTGAAGGGCTTTCACACGGTCGGGGTATGACGCACAGATTTTGTTCGTCAGCATTCTGAACTTCTGGCGGTAACCATCCAGTTCTGGTCAGATAGAAGAGCGATCTGCAGGTGTACAACATGGTGCTAGCTACTTACAAGGACAACCATTTCCACCAGACTGTAGAGGACAAATACATTGTCCAGTTAGCTAACTGTAGCTAAGCTAAGCTGGGGTTATCCGGCTGGCTGTGTCTTGGCTGCGTGGTGTGAGTTTGGCGTTGGTTGCTTCGAGGTGTTGGCTGATGGAGTGATTTGTAAACAGCGAGCTAGTTAGTAGCATGTAGCTAATGGTCCAAATAAAATATAGGAACATTGCAGATAGTAACGTTATTTTAAATATGATTGTCATTTATTTTTCAACGTTCAGTCTAGTGTTTGATACTGTTGGCTGGATGATGCTCCCTTGTGCCTACAGACTGTGTACGGAGCCGAGCAACAGGACGCTAACTGCAGTTCACTTAACAGCCACATTTAAATGACAATACAATAGGTGTTTGCTTTTGGCCTGTAAGCCCACCATTAAGTTTCAGTTTAGGCCTTCCGAAGGTAAAAGTTTGGGCACCCCTGATTTAAGAGGATCTATTCACAGAAATGGAATAATACCTGAAAATAAGAATTGTGTTTTTGTTACCAAGAAAAAAATCAATGTGATATTATGGAGTAACTTGACATAGATGTTATATTTCTTTTTGTCTGGTCTGTAACTCTGATATTATTTGGCAGACAGACCTCTGTCTCCTTCACTTCAATCTGTCTTCCACCTTTCAGCAAATCAATAAGAAGGCTGTTTATTTGATGGAAGTGAGAGGCCATCAGCAGACGGCTTGGAAAGAGGTGAAGCCATCAGGGTGATCAGCAGATTTGGGTGTAACTCCTCTCTGACAGGATGATGCTTCTCCCTGTGGGGTCATTGTAATGAATAGGAACATTACACACCTTTATCTCTATCCATCTTAATTTTTAGTTCAAGGTGACAGAGGAGGAAGACATGAGGCTCATGTCCCCTTCAGATTAAATCTCAGTACTTTTGGATATGGCTTTACTTTTTACCATTAGGTAAATATTTGTCCTCATGGTGGGTGTCCAGTTAGCTCAGTTGGTAGAGCTGGCAACCCATATACGCAGCGGCCCAGGTTCGAGTCCAACCTGTGGCCCTTTGCTGCATGTCATCCCCTCTCTCTGCCCCCCTCTCCTGTCTCCCTATCAAAAATAAAGGCACAAAGGCCAATATATATATATATATATTTGTCCTAATGGCTTCCGCATTGTGTCATTTTGACTCGTGATTGTGATTTGTTTAGCATCGCTAGCTTTATCACTTGCCCAAAAAGGTAACAACTTGCTCAGTGGAAAGATGCCATAACAACTGACCTAATATGGTAGTGTAGTTTTTTGGTTTAGAAGCGCTTATTGCGGTGATATTCTGATGTTAGTTTGATAATTGTTAGCATGCTGATTTTAGCATTTAGCTCCAAGAACTCCCAGGGTTGTCCCTTGTCACCTATTCTGTTTGCCATCTTCATGTACAGGATGTCAAGGTGCAGCCAGGCGGGGAGGACAGTGTCTGGTTCAAGAACATCTGAATTGTATCTCTTTCTTTGCAGATGATGTGGTTCTGTTGGCTTCAGCAGACCTAGACCTTCAACACGCACTGGGTGGGTCTGCAGTGTTTGCAAATGTTTTGGGGTATCAGAGTCAAGAGTCAGGGTACATCCAGGGTGGATTATGGGTGGACATTGTACTGGGCCATAATGGAAGAAGAAGCAGAGCAGGAAGGTAAAGCTTTCAATTTCCAAGTCGATAAACGTTCCAACCCTGACCTATGGCCATGAGGCTGGGCTCAGGGTAATGATGTCTGGAAGGAGCTCGGAGTAGAACCGCTGCACGTTCACATCAAAAGGAGCCAGTTGAGGTGGTTCAGGCATCTGATCAGGATGCTACCAGGCAGTTTTCTCGGCACATCTAACTGGTAGGAGACCTTGGGGTAGACCCAGAACACACTGGAGGGATTAAATATCTCATCTGACTTGGGAACACCAAAGGAGGAGCTGTTAAGGTTTTTGTGGAGGGGGACAACTGGACTACATTGCTTAGCTTGCTGCCATGTGACCTGGCAAAACAGTTTTGTGATTGTTTTGTAAGCAACCAAACGTAGTCCTATTTAGTCCTACAAGTACATGTGTCCTCCAAGGTCCATGCAGATCCCCAGTGGATTTGTAGTGCTGTGGAGTTTCCAGAATAGCACAGATGGGCTGTGAGAGACTTTCTGATCCTGACCCAAATCTAACACCCCTCAAGGTCACTGGGACCACTGGTGTGTCTGTGTCTGCATGGCTGCATGCTGTGATCAACACAGATGTGTAAGGAGCTATCCTTTATGCTCTTAATAAACCGTTCAGAAGCACACTGTTTTTCTCCCTTTCTTTAGTCAAGTCTCCATACTGGTGTCCCCTCAGAGTCAGAGTTCATGACCTCCTGCTGACAGGACAGCAACACTGACCTTTACTAGCGATGGAAGCTGAAATGTCAAGATGAATGTCAGGGCATGACCTCATGCCAGGGGTCAACACTTCACCGCCAGACACCAGATTGTGACTAAAAAAAGCTGGTTTTGACATTCGTCAGACAGAAAGTCAGTCGGCTGCTTTATCAGTTACCACTTAGTGTTTCCACTTGGTTGTGAAAACTACAATATAGAAATAAACTCCATTCTCATCAGCCTCCACTTATTATGTTAGAGCAGCTGCTCTTAAAAGAACTATCTGACATTTGCCATAAGTTGCCATAAGACAAGATTAGTGCTACTATCATGTCTATGATATGTAGCTAGAGCCAGGTGGCCATTAGCTTGGCCAGCAATTGCTATAATTTGCTATTCATGTTGAATTAACCACTCCAGGCAGGAGTTGCTGATGTTGTTTTCTTCCCGAAAAGGTTAACGTGACAGGAGTGCAATGAACCAGGGGATGATGTGTCGTGACTGATAAGATCCAATCAGTGATTGTTTCCAAAAGTCTCCATTTCTGCCCGTCCAGACTAAAACGCAACCCCAGCTTTTTCAAATCTGCGCAACTTCAAATCCCACTGAGAGCATTTCAGGAGCTGAGCGTCTTCAGAGTGCGTTGCCTGCCTGACGTTATTAACTATTTTCTTCTTAAAAAGGAAACAAAACAGTGTGTTTCTGTGCTTCAAATCTCCTCTAACCTAACTGTGACTGACTGACTTCTGGCCTGGTTCCACAATGTTGATGTAGTGTGAAATTCGATCCGGAGTGTGCAAAGGGTACGCCACGGCTGCAATGTGCAAACCATACCACGGCTTTCGGAGAAGCTCACTTTTTTTTATGTTTTCTGAACTGAAGTTCATGGTATTGGGCTTCCGCGCTTTAGTAGTGATTTTAAAGTGAATTAGTGATGAGTCACCCTCTTGCACAAATCATACATCAATAGTAGCGCAAGTTTACACATAATCCAAAAACAAATAGAAATTCATGGCAAAAGTAGCATATTCACTCCCTCCAGGAAGTTAGGATTGCAACAATTAACGTAAATTTAACTGATTCCTGTCTCACTGGAACAAGTTGCTTTCCAATTTTTAATGAATTTCACTTTCTTCTGCAATTTCATCGCCAAAAAAAAGGCTTAAAAACATCACAACAAGCCTCGCAAAATCCTGGATGGGCTGATATTGTCAGTATTTTAGAACGGTCTGAAAGAACATGCTTCTGTTTTCTGTCTGTCTTCATATGTTGTATTTTTCTTTGCTTTAAGAGAGAAAAACTGCTACTCAATGTCACCCTCAAGCTCTCCTACCTTCAGGTCCCTTTCTTTCCCCCGGTGAACTTTCCTCCTGAATAAAGGGGAAGACGGAGAGAAGCAAAGAGACACCGGAGTAAAAGTCCTGAGTAAGCGTCGCCTGCTGAGAGAAGTTTTTCCCCACCATCAATCCTCCGTTGGTGTCTGGCTCCCTCGCCTCGTTAGCTAATTGAATAAATGAAAGATTGCTCTCTGCTCCTTGGGCATTGTGTGTCCCTTTTGGCTTTGAGTTTTTACTCCTGATGTTCCTTTCTGTCTTTTCTGTCCTCCCCCGCCTATTTTCATGTTGAATTCGCATAAAAATAACATTATAGTAATGACACCAGAGGTAATGTGTGTCCATGTTGATCTATGTGTGTGTTTGTGTGTGTGTCAGGTCCTGAAGGGATGGGTGTTTCAAATGACACCTCCAGATGTGCTGATGAAGAGTGGGGGAGAGGAAGGAAGGGAGGAAGGAAAGGGGGAGAGGAGGAGTGGAAGGAGTTTATTTTAGCAAGGAGAAAGATTTAAAGTAAGGAGAGGAGGAAGATTTCATGCTTGACATTGCATTTGTTCCAAACAGAAAGCAGTTCCCCTCCTCCTGAAGTTACTGTAAGAGGACAGAAGGTTCAGGATGTTCAGCATGTTAGTCCAGATGAAATAAAAAATACCTTTTTAATAATTCATGTACCCATAATTAACAATGTATACCCAATGTGGACAAAAACTCCATCTGTGTAGTACTTTTATACTGAAAGCCAATTTCTTTTTCTTCTTGTAAAACAAAATGTGACACTTGCTTATGTTAGCAATCTGAGCGTTTAGCTCCATCTGGTGCAATACATGTATTGCATATTGTCCCTGCTAAATAAATAGAAAATACATAAATAAATCAAAAAACTTAGAGGAAATAAGTGCAGAAAGGTAGAGGAAGTAGAGAAGACAAAAGGACAGAAAAAGATAATAACATGAGGCATTTTAAGAACACGATTCCTCTTTTATTCTAATTCAACCCCCCAGGGAGTCATTATTGAGAGAATAACTGTGTAAATGTTGTTGAATCAGTGTGTTTTTAAGTGTGTGTGTTGCTTTAATAATGCAGAGCAGGGTTGCTGTCAGCCGCGCCCGTGCTGCTGTCATTAACGTTGACGTGCAGATGGTGGGAGCCTGTTAAAGCGCTCTCACCTCGGTCCTCCACTCCATACTGTTTATGACCAGCCGCCATAATGCACCGTAATGCACTGCCAGCTATTAATTATAATCAACATCCTCTCCTATAGAGTCTCTGCTCTCTTACCTTGACGACTTCTGTCGGTCTCTGAGTTTCTACATGCACTGTATGAAGTAAAAAAACAACAACAAAACAATACATAACATTTTAGAATATAAATGCGTACATTACACAGACACACTTAACTAGCACCAAAATCTGACAGAATACTAATAAACCTTTTTTCATTTGCATGTTTACAGCGAAAACCTACATTTACATCAGAATTGTCACATGTAAGTTAGTCTTTACAGACCAATACACTGGGGGGGGCACTGATTGATGCAGAAGGTGGAATGAAGTATGTGTCTCAGCTTTCCAGTCATTCACAGTTTATGCAATTCCAACATTGTTTATGGACTCCAGTATGCAGAAATATTTAAATACACTAAATTCATCAACTAATTTATACCACATGCAAAAAAACAGCATTAGCATAAAGTGTCTGCAAACAGGAGACTCGTGGGTTCCCATAGAACCCATTTTCATTCAGATATCTTGAGGTCAGAGGTCAAGGGATCCCTTTGAAAATGGCCACGCCAGTTTTTCCTTTGCCAAAAATGTAGCCTAAATTGGGAGCATTGTTTAGCCTCCTTTTTGACATGCTAGCATGACATGGTTGGTACCGATGGAAGCGTCACCCTGGTCTTCTACCTTCAGATCATACCAGTATCTTCACTCTGCAGCCTCTGAAAGACAGAGGTATAAAGGATAATGGGTATATAATTCCTGTTTTAATGTAGAGCAATAAATTAATTAATCCTGTGAATATTGATCAGAGATGAGGAACTTTTTATCCAATCCTCTGCCTGTATTATGTGATTTTACAACCATACATACATAGACAAATTTAGAAATTCCTTCTCCCTGATATCCAATGATCCAATGCAGGACGAGGCTGTTTATCAGACAGTAAAGGCTCTGTGAATATAGCCTAACTTTGAAGATAGTTCAGGTCTTCAAAGTTGATATTTTAAATAATAATCTAAACTTTAATAATAATATAATATAAATTTCTTACAGCTCTTAAAATCAAGAAGGCTTTGCAACTCCCTATAAAACTTTGGCGACCTCTAGTGGGGGTCCCGACCCCAGGTTGGGAACCACTGATGTTGAGTACACTATGAGGGATGAAAACAACTAAAATGTGTCTAAAAGTATTTTTTCATAGTAATTCTAAAATAGCTGCCTAAACTAACACTGATAAAGTGAATACTGACCCCCTCAAACCTTGTGTGTTTGCTGTCAGGTCATCTTCACCAAGAGTGAGTGAGTGAGTGCACTCTCTTTTACGTGATATTGCTATGCCCTCTGCAGGAGGATGAGGAGTACCTACTGCTCCCCTTCACCTAATTAAATCCCTCGTATGCCTACTCATGTGCTGAATTTTTGACATTTATTGATCAGTGAAGCTGCATTTGTAAAGCTGGGAAACATGCTTAGAAACATTTGGTCCCTCCAGGGTCCAGTACGGTCATAAAGTTGAACTTCACACACTTTTTTAAACGTCTTATTTAGCAAATTACCACAAGTGATGCTAGTTATGGCAATTTGAACCTTTTAAACCACTCTCTGTTGGCTGTTATTTTCATTAGGCTCTATAATCCGACATCCCCTTTATGAGCGATCAGACTCAGTCCGTTCCTCCTGCAGCCTCCGAGGAGACATCTTAACCCGAGAGGAGGGTTATTAAGACGGATGAGACATCATTTGCTTCAAGGCTTTTACCTTGAGGGAGGAAAATACACTTTCAAAATAACCCATCACTTGCCTCTAAGTGGTAAATGTAAGACCTTTGATTTGCTTAACGCGTGCTGCCTCTGCTTTCAAATGATGTACTTGAAGGTACCGAGCGCCTTAATGGTTTTCAGGAAATGCCACTTTTGTGTTGGAGTGCTGCGAAATCTGCGCGTCTTGTTAAAGGATAACCTTCTCTCCTCGCCTCCCCTCTCCCGTGCATTAGAGGGAAAGTGTGCGTGTAGCCTATAGGCGGTGTCTGCACGTCGGGGGAGTGTGTGTGACCGTGCTCTGATAGCGTGTCAGAGTGAATTAGCCTCCGCGTGGCGTCCGCCTGGCACACACCGCTGCCTGCCCTCTGCCCACCGCCCCGCATATGTGCCCAAGATTAGAATTAATAACCAGTGCTGCCAATCATGCTTTAATCACAATAACTCTGCATTTAGGGGGCGCAGGGAGGTCGCAGGCATCTGGGCCTCAGGATGGCCAATCTGGAGCAGCTAATAAGGCGGGTCTGTGTGTGTGTGTGTGTGTGTGTGTGTGTGTGTGTGTGTGTGTGTCCCTGATGGACTCATTTTCAGTGTTGGTGGTGGCAGCTGCTCAGGTGAGCCACAGAGACTAACAGGAAGAGTACAGGATAAAAAACACACACTGTTGGGTTGTGTATACTGAAGTAAAGTCTCATGTACACTGTAAACAATGAGTAACTGTTGCGTCTGGGTCCGTTTTGTTAAAGCAAAAACCCCTAAAGTAATGTGTGTGTGTTAGAATAAATGTATATACATGACAAAATAAATAGCCAGTATATGAAATATATTATGAAATGCAAAGTTTGTCTATTTTATTTATTTTAAATCAATAAATACGATTTTCTAACTTATTCTGCTGAAACTACAGAAGCTCATTCATGTTAGAAAAAAGAAAACAAGACAAAATGTAAAAAATGACAGAAAGTACTGAATGTTCCCATGTCAGTGTTTTACTGTTATATTAATATTACTGCTGCATTAATGTTGCATTTTACTGCTGTAGATGTTTAAGATGTTCATTTGAACTACTTTATATATTGTTGGTAGTTTTAATTTACAGCATTACTGCAATTTACTGCATCAAATTCTATAAGATCATCATATGTTTGTACTATTTGAGAATTTACAGTGTTATTTTAGAGAAAACGTTTATATCCCAACTGGATTCTGGAGCTTTTTCAGCCCCTTAAAGATATAATCTAACATTTTCACATTAAAATATCTGTCATTAAAATCTGTCATTTTATTCAGGTAACGCTGCGTTTCATAGGTTGCCTGGAAATGGCATCATATATTGACTTTTAATCCAGTTTAAAGCCACATTTTTACTATCCACTGTTTAGATCTTGGTGGTTTTTAACTCGAGATTTGAACGGGATGAAGGATTTTAGTCATCGGACGTCTGGATCTAAAGTTATCAGAGAAACAAGCTGAGTGTCATATACATGACCTAAGGTGGTTGGTTACCATTGGTACCAATCATGTCATGATGGCATGTCAGGAAAGAGGTTCAATAACACTCAAGATATGGAAATGGGTTCTATGTTTACCACTTTGCAGATACTTTATGCTCTAATCTTATGCAGTCTGGGGCAAAGAAATCATGTTGTATAACGTGTTATCGTAGCGTATAGAATATTTCTGCATGCTTCTTCTCTAGTGGCACTAAGGTGTGGCCATATTGCAGCGGCCACGTTCCACTGCTTCTTTAATACGCAGACACATCCTCTAATTGCAATCAAAAACACAAAACAACATATGTCAGGCCCTCAGAGACCGGCGGCGGCGTGTCCAGCAGGCTCCTCAAATGATGAGTGATGCTTGACAAATGAAGACGAAATTGGCTCCATAAATTATCCTCTCTGTACAGTCAGCTGTAACGACTGATCGAGGGAAAGGAGGGCGATGGTGTTGATGGGTAAAACAAGAAGATGGATAGAGAATGGAAGAGAAATGGAGGAATATAAGGAAGAAGAGAGGTGGAAAGCAGGAAGTTCTAAGTAAGTACCACAAAGCTACATTCATGATGTTTAATCTGAATAAAAGTAAAAAGGTTTTTTTTATGTCAATCATTACCAATAAAGCTGCTCTTTCACTATAAAGATCTGGTCATTGCACTGTTACATACAAAATATTAGTTTTTCCATTGAGCTCTGTACTAAGGGAGCATATAACACCAAACTTCCTTTAAGAAATATCACATTTTAACAATTCCTAATGTGTCTGTACCAAGTCACCCTAGAAACACGAGCTAAAGGCCGTCATATGTCCACAATCTGACTGTCAATACAGGATCAATATCATCCATAAATAAACTGTTTGATTATTTAGTGGCCTAAACTTGCTACAGCGTCCATTGTAAGTGGGAGAAGACTGTGGGAATGAGAGGCAGACCGATAATTAAGATTTCTCACTAACATAAGTATTGGTTGGTGGATTAAATATCTGCTGAATTAAACAGACTCATTAATGCCGTTCATTCACCCTCTATTATTGCCTTATGAGGAACTACACAAACAGTGAAAGGCAGAGGGTTTTAACATCTTCAATAACTGATACAACTTATCAATACAGGTTTGTATTGTCACTCCTCCTTTATATGACACAAGTACAATAAAATACAAAAGTATAAACCAACGGAAAAAGAGACTACAAATGATTATTCCAGTTAACATTTATATTTTATTGATTTGAATTAACTTCCCAATATAATCAATATTTATATTTTGTCGTGTCAGATACTGACAAACAGCAATATCCAAGATTACATAGTCTTGAATGACTGATCAAGCTATAATGGATAAAATGACAAACAAGACACAATATACATTTTCAGGTACAGAACATATTAGCTTACTTTTAACAAAGCAACTGTTAGTATAAAAACATGCACTTGAGGAGACGTCAGACATCAAGCAGCAACATCGCTGTTCATCACATGAACAATATTGATCTGAGTGCGAGCCTCCCGCAGCCTCTGTTTCTGGACACTGTGACGAACGCCGTAACTAAAGTAGATGATCAGGCCTGAGGAAAGATGGGTTTATTTCAGATCTCTCCGCAGATTGTGCACAAACCTGAAAGAATAAACTACAATGTCCTCACCTACTGCCATCCAGACCGCATAGCTGATCCAAGTTTCTCCTCCCAGCTGAACCATCAGGTAGGTGTTGATGAAGACACTTAAAACTGGAATTACAGGCAGACAGGGAACCTACAAAACAGATCGACTCATGACTGGTTCTCCCATGTCAAAGCACTTACAGTATATATAATGGACACAGCTTCTGGGTCTGAAGTGAACCCAACGCGTATCCTAAACATGCAAACTGCATGCAATGGCCAGCAGGGGGGTAATACCATGCAGTTTTATGGAGATATGAGACGACTTCTAACTTGGAGTACCATTTTGAAGTCTCGAGAGGAAAGGTTTAGCATTTTGGATATAAAGGTTTTAGTTTTTGCAAAATATGCAGTTACAGTCAGAAGCTCTACTGCTCATTAATTGTGAGGTCAAGTTTTAAAATATTTTTTTGTGTCATTTGGGGTCCTTTCAATGAGCACATAACGTCTTTGCCACAATCTTTTGGTGCCCCTTTACAACCCACTGACTGACCCACCTAACACCTTCTCCCTATTGGAACTGGAAATCCTCATGATGCATGAAATCCTGCCTACCACCACCACTCCTCCAGTTTACCATGAAAGCAGCTCTGGTTGCGCTCTGCGGTTGCCTCCAGATGATCGCGACAGCGAAGACCAGCGCCAGCATGAGGACAGAGACGAGCAGCACGCTCCACGACTCTCGTCTGCGGAGGGAGAACACTGCCTCGGACATCAGCACGCATAAACCAGTCACCAGGAACACTGCGGAGGAATCACGTATATCAAGCCGTCAGGAAAAACTCTGCAGTTTGTTTAGTGTTTTTGTGTTTCAGTAACTCTGGAAAGTGGCACCGCTGGAAAACCATGATCAAAAAGTATGATATGACTTACAAATGACAACGGTGACTACATTGACGTTTTTGGAGGTGCGGCGGGTGGGTCGAGGCGGAGGCCTCAACAGTCCTATTAGAGTAAACGGTTCCGACCGGTGAATGAAACCGGTGTCTTCTTTGTACCTGAGACAACAACAAAGTCATCAGAAAACAGTAAATAACAAAAAGGAAAATACCAACAAATCACTAAACTGCAACAACAAATTAAAAAAAACAAGACACAAAGAACATCCTCTTTGCTGTTATGATTTTGTTGGTCAAATTAGTTGTTCCTTTGTCTGAAATTCTATTAAATATTAATATTGTGCCTTTTTACTGAAAAGATATCCTTTACATCGAGCGTACATACCTCAGTACAAGAATACACACTGCAACCAGACTGTATGCAAAGATGGTCCCGATTGCACTCATGTCCACCAGTGCCTTTAAGTCAAATAACAGGACCATGAAAGCTGCGGAGACATCCAGATATGTTACTGAGCAAACTAGAGTCTGTGGGAATGGGCTTTAGAAAAACCTCACTTCTTTAAATGCTTATGTTTTACCGGCCGCAGCTCCTGAAGACAGCGTGGCTAAGACCGGACTCTGTCTGGAGCTCATGTAACTAAGAGGCTTGAAGAGCAGGCCATCCCTCGCCATGGCGAAGAGCACTCGAGGCATTGGAAACATGACTCCCAGCAGACTGTAGAAGAACAACAGCGCACAATCAGGTTAGACATTCAGTTCTGCCAGGCAATCAACAGATTTAACACAAAGATAACATTGTCAGAGACGTTTAGAATATACTTTAAGAGGTCAGTTTTAATGAAAAGATGCTGTTGGTTTCATTGTGGAGTCCAGAGGTTTTTCCAGTTTGATCCATACTACAGCCTAAAAGTCAGGACAACTTGGTTTCCCACATTCACAAGAAGGCACAAATGAAGAACAACAAAGTCATAGACAGTGTTTATAAAGTTTCTCCTCACCCTATAACTCCCAAAATTGGGAGATTTTTCAAGGGAGTCTGGTGATATTTCGGTTACTAGTTCTGTGGCCAAATCAGTTGAAACAGACTGTGTTCACAAACATCAGGTAAAAGAGCCCAAGCATGTAATTTACATTACAGGGAACTAAACAGACAACGCATTTCTGTGGTCTTATCAGTGGAGTAGGCGGTCATTCAATGTGGCCCAGGATTCATTAGCATTTACACTACAGAGGATATGTAATCAAATTACTTATTGCCAAAGTAAGTAAGTCTGTTATCTGTGATGTGAAAACATCAGATTCCCTACACAGTCAGAGACACTAAAAGCATCTTCTATAGGACTAGTACCTCGTTGTGAGTGCACAGAGGGATCCCACAGCCACAGCGTACTTCGCAGGCTCCCAGCCAACATACTCAAAGGCCACAGGTAGAGGGCTGTGGCTGTCAATCAGATAGTAAGGCATCAAAAGCGTCAGAGCAGCCGACACCCCAAAGTAGGCCAGGAAGCAGATGAGCAGGGACGCCACGATCCCAAGAGGTATGGCTTTCTCTGGGTTCTGCACCTCCTCCCCTGAAGGAACACAACGTTAGCTTTTCTTTCCTGTTCCAGTGGTTGAAACTTATCTGAGGTACACTGCACACAAAATGTTTTTATTTCAAGTATGTGAACAGGCTTCATGTCTAATTTATGGGTGCCTTCATACCTACGTTCTTCGGCCTGGACTTCCTGATTTTTCAGTTTGATCTGAACCAAAATTACAGGTGAGAAACCTGCCTCAGACCATTATATAATCTGCAAACCAACAATCGAGAAGTAAATGTGGATTTAATATTAGGGCCAACAGAAGAACATCTACTCAAATTATTAGGACTGCCCCCTAGTCGCAGTGTGCACTGCTTTATAAGGTTGCGTCTGCGTTGCGGTTTTGCTCCGTGATCCACGCATCTTCAAAACCCACCTCAGCCTTTCAGAGGTAGAGTGTCTTCAGAATGTTGCCTGCCAGACGTTGTTTACTTGTGTATGTTGTTCTTTAAAAAGGAAAATCTCCTCTGACTGCCACAATGTTGATCTAATGTGAAAGTCTATCTAGAGTCTGTATGCTATATTTTATTTTGAAAATTGACGGAAATCTCTCTGCTGTTTCTAAACTTGACTTCCTGTTTTTTTTTCCCCCGTAGGTTTTCGACTCATCCTCTACGGTACCTGTTGTGGCGATGCAGTCAAATCCAACAAAAGCGTAGAAACAGGTCGCTGCTCCTGCTAATGTGCCATCAAAGCCGAAGGGAAAGAAGCCCCCAACACCAAAGTCAGCCACGTCAGTTTCATTCTGCGTCAATGAAAGGTTCCTGTGCAAAGAAAAATAAATCTTTATTGATCACTTTCATTCAGAGTAATCATGTAAACTCTCATGTTCTCCATTATTTACTGTGGTTCTGCCTTCGACAGACAGCCTCCTTCTTTTTGCACGTATCCAAAATCCTGTTGATGTCCAAGTCTTTCATAGTGTTTAACATGAGTGTTTGTCCTTCCGACCAGAAATGTGGGCTTTTTATTTGGTGTTTCTAGTTTTCTGTTTGTTTTTTTCAGACATGTATCTGTTAGTATGTAATATTTCTGAAAGGTAGTTTGGTTTAATATTGTCTCCAAATGTACAGAACACAATGAAAAACTAATATTTGTACATGTAACAGTTCAATAAACTGAGCTTTATAGTGAAAGAGCAGATTTATTTGCCAGGTCAGAAGGATAATTTGACACTTTCAGGTGTTAATTAAATCAAAGTTGTCCTTCCATACTAATCTTAAACCTTTAACTAGAACTATGTATTTCTGTGTATCACTACAAACATGTTTGTATAAAACAAGTAGTTTTAAATTTAAAAAAGTATGACATCTGAGACCTACTGATCACATCTGAAAGTATAGCTTAGACTGATTTAGACTAACCTTTTATAATATAATGTAATATAATCATTTGAATTAGCACAAGTGTAAAAGCAGAAATCTTACTCCATCTGTCGAGTTGCATTCAGGATAGTCTCCTGACTGATTCGCCAGTTGTTGAGGTCTCCTTTTATAAAACCAGAAATTATGATAAAAACCAGCACAGTTATATTCACTGCAGTAAAAACAGTGTTTAGGACCGCTGACTCCTTCACACCGTACGCAAGAACCCCTGAAAGAAAAGAAGAAGCTGTGAAATATGTAACTGAATTTCAGCTTGTAGAATATTCTCCACTTTCTTTTACAGACCAGCGAGCAGCATAATCAGCCCGGCAGCAAAGAAGTCTGGGTACGAAGCCAAGCCAGGGGAGTCCATTGGTGTGTGTTTCTCCAGAGTTTTAGCAATAACGTTGTCAATGAGGTCATCGAAGGTCCCGGTCCAGGCTTTCGCTACACTGGATGTTCCTGAGAAGAACAAAACATTGAAAAAGTCACAACCATTGTCCCCTCTTCAAATTAACACCAGCAAAAGGTCATTTTTACTACTTAGCTGATCAAATAGCACATCTATCATGATGTGTCTTGTAGGTGGGAAAATGTATGTCTAAATTTATACCCTAAATTTGAGCTTTTGTGGCAGACAAATAAT